>NC_081569.1:137215494-137298277 GCF_022355385.1 Mustela nigripes
CGAGAGCGAGCACAGGCAGACAGAGTGGAAGGCAGAGTCAGAGGGAGAAGCAGGCTCCCTGTGGAGCAAGGAGCCCGATGTGGGACTCGATCCCAGGACGCTGGGATCATGACCTGAGCCGAAGGCAGCTGCTTAACCAACTGAGCCACCCAGGCGTCCCAAGAAGATCCTAGATTTAAAGTGTTTTCTTTGTTAAAGAAATGCCTTAAAAATAGTCCAATGGGTATGGAATATTAAGTTTTGTTTTTGTTTTAGATTGATATTTTGTTTGCAAGATTAGCACTGCAGACTATTCCAGAAGACTTGGACTTACGAGATGACAGTCTGCTTAAGAATTTAGATATAAGATGCATAAGAAGTCTTAATGGTATGTTAAAACCTACTTCTGTTTGCATAATAACAGTTTTTGTCAAATGCAAAATAGGTTTTACCTCAGATTTAAAATGGAACTTTTTATAGCCCTGCTGTTTACCCATAGTGAGTCGGATAAAATATGCTTTCCTTAATAGTTAAGACTGCAGAGGGGCTATGTGGTAATTTATTTTACTAGTATCTTGCACTGTTACTTTTTTTCTTCCTGGGGCATTTAAAGACAGACATTTGTACTCTATTACTAGTGGTTTAGGTTTCACTGCGTAACCCTAATTAATTGTGATCGTACACTCTTGATAACCTTTTCAGCTGTTGTGTTTCAAGGGGTTACTTTTGAACACTATTGTATTTACATTTCTATTACCCTGTTCTCAAAGAACAATTCCTGCAAACTTCAATGGATTAAACCCTTGTCCGTATATCTGGATGGGAACAAGTTTTAATTATACAGTCAAAGTTTGAGATTAGGCAGATTGGTTGGTTTATAGTAGTATTTGTGATAGGAGATTAAAGTTTTAGATTTTTTATTTGCCTTTTTATTCAGTTAACGTTACTGATTCAGTGAAATAGTTTTTATTTAAGTTTGACATCGGTCTTAGAAAATTGAAAAGAAACATCATCATTAAACTTTTGATGATTTAACGTTCTGTTTTTTCACTCCCTGTTAATCAGGTTGCAGGGTAACCGATGAAATTTTACATCTAGTACCAAACATTGACAACTTCAGGTTAACTCTGAGAGCTATCAAACTGTGGGCCAAACGTGAGTTCAGAATTTGTTGGCTAGCTTATTAAAAACGTTTCAACTGTTGTTCAACACTGACTTTTCTTTTTGCTTTTCCCTTATCAACAGGCCACAACATCTATTCCAATATATTAGGTTTCCTCGGTGGTGTTTCCTGGGCTATGCTAGTAGCAAGAACTTGCCAGCTTTATCCAAATGCAATAGCATCAACTCTTGTACATAAATTTTTCTTGGTATTTTCTAAATGGTATGTGTTTAGATTATATTAAAATAAAATTGATTGTAGACACTGAAGTTTAGTCTTATTTCTATGACATTTCTGCAGCTGGTTTCAGATTCAAATTTTAGTTCATGATGTAGCCATTTAGGTAGCCTTGGGGAGATCATGTTGTATATAAAATGGCAAACCTAAATTCCTTTCCTTTTCCCTAGCTTTCCCAGGATAGTAAGGCAGGTGCTTTTTTTGTGCTTCCGTTTCCTCTAAATAAACCCAGAATTTTAGCCGTCATGCCTGCTAAAAGCCAATTAATTTATATCAGTTTTAGGAAGTATGGATGAAATTACATATACCACTTCTTTTACTCTTCGGACTCTTCTGAATCTGTAGCTCTTTTCTTGGAAATTTTATTTTTTTGCTTTCAGCTGCCCATTTATCTCTGGTAAAATATTATAAATGTATATAAAAAGCTTTTAAGAATAACTATAAATGTGTAAAAAATAGCAATTTCGTCATCCCTTTGAGATTAGCTGTTAAAGCAGGAGAGTTTGTTTTTTAAAGCGTCTTCATTTCACCGTGTTCACATTTGTCAATCATTATTTCTTTTAAGAAAAGTAAGCTAAAAAAAGATTGCCAATTCATATTAGTTGCTTTGGCCTAAAAGATTAGGTTTCTTGGTTTTTAATCAAATTGATCTTTGAGATCTGTCTTCCCACTCAGTACTTGCCAAACCTTGTACCTCCTCCCTCTGCAAAAATAGTTCTTTTTTAGTTATTTTATACAAATTTAAGTTATTAGAGAGATTTATAATATAGAACTTTGCCCCACTTTTCAGTACACATTCTATTATATACAGATCTGATAGTGCTTAATCATATATCAGTTTTGATGAGATGGACTAAAGAGTGTCATAATTTCTGTAATGCTACACATACATAGTAAATAATATTTCTAAGAAGCTAAGCTTGCTACGAAGGATGGCAAATATTTTTGAATTTTTAATCTCTTCGCTAAAGAACTGAGGTAGCTAACTCGTAGAATGCGTCTTGAAAACAAAGTTATTTGTATCACAAAGTTTCATCACACACATTCATGTTAGAGCCTTTAGGTTGTGAGAGAAAATTTCCCTAATCCGTCTCTGTAATTATTCATATTCCTTTGCCGAAATGAGTTAACTTTTTCACCCTCACTTGACTTTGGATGTAGCCAGTATGAGGCTAGGACTTTTTTCTTCCAGGAGGGGTTTATCCTGTTGAAGGTTGAGGTGAACACATCAGATGTCTTGGGATAGTATTTTCTAATTTAAATAGTGCTTTTTCAGTTCTTTGAGAGTCAGAGAAGATGTATGACTTACCAGCCTGAGAAAGCTACCAGATGGTTTAAGTTGATTTCATAGTTAGAGGAAAAGTATTTGAAGTCGTCTTAACATCAACAGATTAGGAGTAAAAGATGATAAATATCAAGAGGGCAGAATGAATGAAGAAGGATCACCTTCACAAATGCTGTATGTTTAACAAAATACGTTTAGATGGTAATATCCAATAGTCTTATCAAGTGCTACAATCTTTTTAAACAGGGAATGGCCAAATCCAGTGCTATTGAAACAGCCTGAAGAATGCAATCTTAATTTGCCTGTATGGGACCCAAGGGTTAGTGTATTATTTTTTCCCCTACAAATTCGCACTGTGCAATAACGAGTAAAAATCATCTGCATAATCTTCAGGGAGACCTCCCGTCCTTTTATGTATGAGTGGACATGTCCGTATTACACTTTCTTTTAGATAACCTCAACTATAATTGTCCTCTGATGTGAGAAGCATAATTATGTACCCTGTAAACTCCTTTTAATTGTACATAGTTTATAATATCAAGTTCACTAACATTTTTAATTTATTCTATATAGAACTACCTTGTAAGTCAAAGTTTGTGTGGGCATTTGTGCTTAAAAAAAATAAAAGGATACTCAAAATCCCTGTATTTTTTTATTTGATCTAAATATTCTGTTAAAATTGGGTTGTGGTAGGAAAACTGTTTAACGTTTACATGTGGCAGATAACTTCTGAGCAGTATCACTCTAATTACTATGATGTAATTGTAAAAATTGGTTTGGATATTTCAGATTACAAAAACCTGGTTGGGATAAAAGAAGAGCTTCTGTTCTGCTTTTGGGGAACCGCTTATGCAGTTTAGATGTTAACAACATGCACTTTATTAATTGATAAAAGAAATAGAGGTTTCAGTAAGACTTTTAGGTCTATAAAATTCTATTTTTCTCCAGTAATTTCCTATTTTATTACAGTATTGAAAATTATGACCGTTTTAAGTCTGTTAATTACATCAAGCTATCCGTTTTCAAGTTTTCCAAACCTCAGTCATTTAATTTTGGAAGGAAGTGAATTGATAGTTTCCTTTGTGGAAATATGTCAGTTATCATTAGTATACAGGTTAAGATAAGTTACTAAGTAATTTCATTTTTTCTTAAAATGATAACACAGATAATACAGCCTCAGAATGTTTTAAGAAGCTTATACTTCCTATAAGTTAATGATGTATTAAAAATTATGTTTCCATTTTGTTTAAAATTTGTTTTGCACAGAACACTATTTAGTATGACCTTTTTAAAAAGTGTAATTGTGTGTGCATCCCCATTTCTGTTGTTGAAAAAAGAAAAACTAAACATCAGTAGATGCTCAACTAGAACCTTTTTTGCTTGGCAGGCACACTGTTTCTAGTAAGATTGCCAAAATAGTCATGCCCAAATGATCGAAGCAAACCTTTAGTTGAGACCAAATCTCGGATTCTGTGAAGAATTCCTATAAAAACAATGTCGCCTTCCATGGTTTTTCTTTCTCAACTCCAGCTATGAATGACGTAAAATGTAATCATTGGTTCAGTTTAACAAGGGGTAAAAAGTCCAAGTGTCTGTTGCATATGTACTTGAAGAAACTGATTGGCTGTTGTTGTATGTAGGTAAACCCCAGTGATAGGTACCATCTTATGCCTATAATTACACCAGCATACCCACAACAGAACTCCACGTACAATGTGTCCGTTTCAACACGGATGGTCATGGTTGAGGAGTTTAAACAAGGTAAGTGTTTATCCTTATGCTCTCCTTTGTACACGAAGGATCTACATACCATTGTAGACCCAGTAGTTGGCTATGCAGTTTAAAATGAAGAAAGCAGTCACTGAAGTGGGTTTTGGTGTTTATTGATTACAGTATGTATTTGAGAATTGACTTGAAAAACTCAGTTTTTATCCTTTGAGGCCAATTATTTTTGATTATAGACTAGAAAGTTAACCAGTTTAAAGCTCTCCCTTTAGGTGGCCCTTTAAGGGCTACTTTTAGTGCTGTGCGGTTGCCTTGTAAAGTTTTAAAATGATACCAGCTTGTCTCCACTGGTGACAAAAGAGATGCTTTTAGCAAGCTATATACTTTGAGTAGGATTGGGGCCAAAATGCCTGTTATTTGGAAGAACCTGTAAACTTTCTGAATCCCAGCAGTACAGTTCCAGTTTCATTGCCAAAAATGGTCTTTGAGGGAAGTAGCTGGAATAGGATTATTTGATTTGATTGATAATAGTCATGGAAAGAGAAGTAGCTGTACCACTACCAACTTCAAACTTAGGAGTGTAAAATTCTTTTCTCTTCATGGGAGAATGTTAGAAACATCAGGAAGCTTGTTTTTAGAGAGGCCAGAATCAGAGCTTATGGGAAGTTTTTCTTTCTTGGTTAACTACAGTGCTTCACTTTTTGGAGAGAGCCATCCTATGAGCATGGCATTTAGAGTAACGGTAATTTACCAAAAATTTGGCTCTCAAAAACTCCTCCACCTTCTTGAAAAGTGTTTATGTGAGAATCTCTGTCTTCTAAGGTCATAGACTGAAATTGCTGTTTGTTAAAGTTACGATTTTAGGATTATAGTGAATGCATGTGGTATGTTTAAGATCTTTAAAATTCTAGATTGTTAGACTGAAGCATGCCAACATTCTAATATGTTTTTAATTTAGGTCTTGCTATCACAGATGAAATTTTGCTGAGTAAGGCAGAGTGGTCCAAACTTTTTGAAGCTCCAAACTTCTTTCAAAAGTACAAGTATGTATTTTAAGGCATGTCAGACATGTTGCTCTCTTAAGTAATGGTTTAATGGTAGCGTATGTGACATCTCTTCTTGCTAGACTAACGTAGTTTTAAAATTTTCCTTTAAACATCTTCCGTAGAATTTTCCTTCCTGTCACAGAGGGTGTACTGTTTTTAGTAAACCCTTTATTTTTCCTTTGTTGAGGAGAAGTGTAGCCCCTATAGTTTGCTGCCTGGTGTAACCAAACTCCTACATTTGTAGCAACACTAGTTCTGTAGGCGTCTTTAAGTCATCACCAGAACACTCAATCCATATGCCTTGGCAGAGGAGTGAGCAGTTAAAATCTGTAGTTACTGTTCTCTCTTAGGAAACGAAGTATTTTGCAAGTTCTGGAAACTTACCATTGAGATTCTATATAACCATAAGCAGAGCTAATAAAATGCGGACATAGAGTCAGTGAAGTGTTTCCATTAGTTATAGCACATGATTGGCCTACCATTTTCCCCTAATGTTAATAAAGCCCATCAGATATTTCTACAAATAATTTTCTTGGAATCTAAGTGGGTGTAATATTTTTTACGAATGGTTTTAATATAATGATTTAATACCTTAGTACAGGATAAAAGCCTGATTGTGTTGGTTTTGATGAAAATTGTAAGCTATAATAAATCTTACTTTTTAAAAAAACAATGGACTTGCACTTTTATTTGCCCTGAGCTGAAAACTTGCCAAAGTCCCACTTAAAATTTTTTTCTTTAATGCTTGAAACTTTCCTGACCATTTGATCTTGTGTTGGATTGTGTTTTGTAATAATCTAAGCAAGATTGCTTTATGCTCTTTCCCCAATTAAAAACAAGAATGATGACCTTCATGATGTCTCTGTGTTTTGTTTCTGTATCTTTTGCATGAAAAAGCAATATGGAGCCAGCTTAATTGTTGTGTTCTGGGAGCACTGCGTTGTCAGTAAATATTTAAATAGCATAACATTGAATGCTCTTGTTTATTACTTATTCCCCATAAGTTGTGCTTTTCCATTTGGCGGATAACTTTTTTTGTTGTTTTTTTATTTTAACTGATGTTGAGGAAGTACCTTTGAACATTTAAACTAATAAACACATATTCTGATATTTAAGACTACAACATCAAAGTATGTAATTGCTTGTATGGAGAATAAGGACGAAACTGGTTTTTTAGAAAAATACCAGCATCTTTTAATACCTGAGAATCAAAGACTAAGCTAGAATCATTCTTTTTCCTGTCTCACTTCCTCATAGGACTAAGGTGGGTAGAAAGAAGTTTTTGAAAGTACTCAAGTGGCTTCCTTTACTTGAAAGATTAATTGTTGAAATTGAAACCTTGATAGTGTCGTCTGTTTGAATACAATACATTTGCATTACCATAACTTCGAAGGTTTTTTTTTTTGAACCTTGTTTAATCTTTAGTCTTTTAGAAGTTTTAAGTTGTCCTGTACGCCAAATAGTACTTAAAAAGTCTTCAGTGGACTGAATGAAGGATCATAGATTATTGTCTTTAGTGAGTTTTCTTGAAACAAATTATTTTAGGTGATCAAAAACAACTTCACAAGTATGATTAGGTTTGAGGAGGTAGCACCAAATAGAGGAAATTCTATCATAAAATTTAAGTTTTAGCTGTGAGTCCCGAGAAAGCAGATTTGAAAACGTGACAGTAAGGCGCTAGTTTTATCTATATCAAATCCTGTTTGTATTTTAACTTCTCCAAAAATGTCATCTCTATAAATATCTAGTGCTTACTATCATTAGAATGTAGAGGTAGTCATTGATTTGAATTTTTCTTTTAACATATCAAATGTAATACCCCCCAGATCGGCTGTACATCTGAATTGAAATCCTTCGTTTTCTCTTGAGTCTGAGTTGGTTAAGCCTTGTTTGAAGTATATCCTGAAAGTAGTGCCATTTGTTAAATATTAGATTTTGAATTGTAATATACCTACCTATCATTCTCAGAAGGGAAGGAAGCATGGGAAAATTTCATTTTCTTAAAAAAGCAGACAAGTCATCTTCCAGAAGATCTCAGTGTTCCTTGAGAAAAAGGGGTAGCATTGCTTTGTGCAATTTTAAATAACTATAAGAAGACATTTTTCATGTTTTTCCTTTAAGATAATTCAGGTTGACACGTAGCAGTAAAATCATCATTCACATAGGAAATGTGAATACTTACTTCAGGTATTCCATTTCACTAGGAAAAAGAGGAAGGAAAGGTAATAGCAAGAGGCCAGCATGTTTCCTAAGGTATAAGATTATTCACGATTTCAAGGAGTGTGTGTGAATAGACGAATTTAGCCTTAAAATGTTTTAAAAACTTAAAATACTGAACTTTAATTCTTGGGTCCCGAGTTACTTAAAAGGATTTTTCTCTAAGATGATTAGATTTTTCAGTACACATATTTGAGCTATAATCTACCCAGGTAAAATATTAATGTGATGAAATGGCCAGGAAACCTGCTTACATATTGTTTTTTGGGTAAATAAGGTATTTGTTAGGTTATTAGGTAATAAAAGCTGCTAAATTGTTCTTAAGAATTTTTAAATAGGTTTTAATTCATTGGAGATGTATTTTTATAGTAAAATTTTTTACTGGAAACTGGAGATCTTTAAATTTGAGGGAAAGTTAATGACTTGCATTAAGACTTGAGAGTGTCTCCTGAAGGAATTTGAGTATCTTGAGCAAATAAATGATGGTGGCAGTTGGAAATTGGAGATCACGTTTTTTGGGACAGCAATAAAAAAAAAGTAGTCTAAATTTAGAAATAACTTCTTGGTCTCTCTGTTTTCTGATAGGGACCTTAGGAATTGAATACCAGTTCTGGTTTTTAAAACTTAACAAATTTGGTTGGTATTTTGGTTTCAGTTTCTTAGCCGGATGAGTATTTGTTTTATAAATGGATTCCTAATGGCAGGTTGTTTCTATTAAACTTAATTGTATTTTATATATCCTTTTTTGCTTAAAATTGCTTAGATGTGGCTGAGTAAAGGACATAACCACACTCCCCAGGCCTCCCTCATTACAATAAGTACCAAAGGTGAACTTTTTAAACTTCAAAATTTTAAACTTTGAATTCCACCAAAATTTTGTTCAAATGGATTGTATGTTTTGCCTTTGTAAATAGAGAATATTGTGCATCATTTGTTGAAGACTCAGGTGGTGATTAAGAACATCCATTTAAATAGTGTGGTAAGAGTAGTTTAGGGACTGAGAGACTTTTGTCCCTGTCCTAGGTGAATGCAGACAACTTTGCTTTTTGTGCACATGCCTGCTTTTTATAGTTTGTTGTCTCTCATTGTAAGTTGTCGTGCTTCTGTCAGAGAGCTCTTCTCCATCTTCCTCCCCACACCCCACCTGCCCAATCTGCTCAGGTTGCTGACTGAGCTCGTGAGGATTTTAGTGCATTTAAGAGAACTTAAGGGCTCTGAAAGTGGGTTTCTGTGTTCGTAAAATGCATGAGCTTTTAGTGCTTTTATGTGACTTTTATTAACTTCTATTTATTTGAGCCGCCTGTGTTTGTTCTGTATATTTGGTTTGATCCAAATAATACTGAACAAATTTAAACTGGTGGTAAGGGAAGTATTGGTCTATATGGATTTGAGCTGCATATTCACATATATGTCTACATGTTTTCGTATTTATACATACTACCTCTGTTACCTTGTTGATAAATACTTGAAGTTAGATCATTTGAGCTTCACTTTTTCCCTGCCACTAAGAGGCATTACCCTATGTTACAGATGACGTACATAAACAAGTCTCACTTGGCTTACATAGTTAGGAAGAATCATAACTGTTTTTCAATTACTTAATGAGAGTAAATAATAAGTAATCAAATGGAGTATTTTAAGGAAGAATGGTTAAAAAATGCTTTAACTTGCCAAATTCCCACTGTCCCTAACCTAAACATCTCTCTCTTTCTTTCTCTCTTTCTTTTTTTTAATGGCTAATTTGAACTGGGGTTATTAGTCTTTTTCTGGCCTAGGTCAGACATTTGGTTTTGGTCCGAAACCTTATTTATAATATGTGAAAGATAAGGGTTTCAGCCTTTTTTAAAAAAAAGAATTAACTAATTAAAAAATTTCCATCCTACTCTGGTATTTCAGACTAGTGCCCATACTAGGTAATGTCAGTTTGCTTTTTTTGTGAGGTAGTTTCTAGTAAGAAGTTTGGCTTCTTGCACCTCTAAAATGGGTTCTGTGGAAGAGTACGTTGGACTGGACTTTTTTAATATCATAAAATTACATGAATTATACTTTAGTTCTAAATAGTTTGTTTTAAAAAGACTTAAATTTTTAGTATTTGGTTATGATGGCATTTTATAAAATGAAAACTTGCCTTTTCTCCAATTTAATGGGATTGGATTCTGCATAAAAATCAGATTTCTTCTTTGCTTTCATGTTAGTCATGTCTGCCTTTTAATAGAAATTTATGGTGTTATTTGAAAAAAATCACGAGGCCTGTCTTTAGTATTCAGTTTAATTTTTGCTATCTATTAATTTGAGTTAAAAAGCATGGTGTGTTTGAACTGTTTTTGAGCTTACTGATGTAATATGTATAATTAGTGATCTTGTTTTTGTGGCTAGAGGCTTGGTACATTATTTCTGTTAAAAAAACTTGGTTTTAATAGATTATATTTTAGTGAGCAGCTTATAGATATAAAGTATTCCACTGGAGTCTTTGAACCAGACTATCAGTTAATGTTTGTTTATTGTTCTTGAACTAAGCTGCTTTGGGATAATTTATAAAATCACTCTTTTTCAGAACAACTAAACCCACCAATAGTTAGAAACGAGGAATTGAGCTTTTAGGATTTTATGTATATCTTAAGATTGCAGTCCCCCTTGCTAAACTGATACTGATCTAGAACTGTCACAAAACTTACATTATGGTGTTAATATCCAGCACAAAGCAGTTAAATAAAATAAATAGCATGTTGTCTTTATCTCCAAAGGCATTATATTGTACTTCTAGCAAGTGCACCAACAGAAAAACAACGCCTAGAATGGTGAGTATAAGATTAGACTTTACAGAGAAAATAAGCAAAAATCAGATAGCTTCAGAACACAACAGATGGGAGAAAGCTTGTCCTCCCATTCAGTCTGGTTTTATCCAAAAATGGAACTTTCCTACTTGTAGCAAAGTGTAGGCACTTGGGGATTCATCCACAACTTTGTTTTTTGTTTCCCTTACGGACATCCATATATTATTAACTATATTTAAAGTTCTTTGTTTTAGCTTACTGATTTTTTTTTTCTTTTAAATATTTGCAGGAATGTCTTTTGTAACCTTCTTAGTTTGAAATGTGGCTTGATAATCCTTCCTCAGTTTTGCTTCAGCATTTTTGTTTAGAGTCTAAGACTGGTTTTATCTATGCAAGTTCAGATGGTTGAACTGCCCTCACGTGTATTTAAGTATCATCTTCATTTTACTGCTTGGTGTAAACGTATTTGACTTTGTGCATTTTATTTTATTTTTTTAAATTAACCAGAACTTTCATTAATACTAAGTGACATTTGTTCAGGGTGGGCTTGGTGGAATCAAAAATCCGAATCCTGGTTGGCAGTTTGGAGAAGAATGAATTTATTACGCTGGCGCATGTGAATCCCCAGTCATTTCCAGCACCCAAAGAAAATCCTGACAAGTAAGCAGTCTTCTAATTTCATCTAGTTTCCTTCTCTCCTTTTTAACTTGTGCTCATAGAAGCTTAGGCAGTTTTTAATAACTAGAGTCACCATTCTGTTGATCATATATGGCACAAAACCAATTTGAGATTAGTAGATTAGGTTTTCCAGATTGGAAACAGGAGAAAAATTATTTCTTGAGAAAAATCAGTATTAAAATACTTTTCTTTGATAATAGTCTAATGATATACCTATTAATTAATTAGAGTTCAAATGATGCATATCTGCCTTTTAGCATTTCTTGAAACTTCTCACCCGTGGTATACAGTCATCAGAATAGCTGCTATCCCAAATATGTCTTGCTTTTCATCTTAATTTTTTGAAAGAGAGAACATGCTTTAAATTTACCTTGCAGGGGCGCCTGGGTGGCTCAGTGGTTTGGGCTGCTGCCTTTGGCTCGGGTCATGATCTCAGGGTCCTGGGATCGAGCCCTGCATCGGGCTCCCTGCTCCGCAGGAAGCCTGCTTCCCTCTCTCTCTCTCTCTGCCTGCCTCTCTGCCTACTTGTGATCTCTGTCTGTCAAATAAATAAATAAAATCTTTAAAAAAAAATTTAAAATAAATTTACCTTGCAAAAATCTGATTTGTGTTAGATTCTGAAACACTGGGAAGATTGGTTAATAAAAGGCTCCCATTATTCTTTTAAGGGTCTTTCAGTTTCTGGTTCAGTTCCTGTATTATTTACTTGAGATTCTACTTTGCCTATACTTCATTGCATTTGGAAGGTGAAGGAAGTTAAAAAAGATAAAGTAGCATTAAAGAAAGATTGAAAAGTATAGGGGAACCGATCGTTTGAGATTTTGTGACCGTGGTATGGCCATTACTCTTATTTGTTGATAGAGATTATTTTCTTTTGCAGTCCTGTGAAAGAATTGTTATGTGAGTTTTTTATCACTTTTTGTTGCTGCAGTCTTAATTTATTAAAAGACTGATCCATTCAGCACATAGATTATTGAATGTTCAAAAGTACCTGAATCACCCATTGTTCCTGCTATTGTGCTGTAGTCAAATTACTTTCATGTCGTCTTTCTTCTTTCTCTTTTCTAAAAAACGATTTATTTGTTTTAGAGAGAGAAAGGGAGAGCAGGGGTCAGGGGAAAAGCACAGGGAGAGGGAGAGAGAAACCCAAGCAGACTCTGTGCTGAGTGCAGAGCCCAGGGCAGGGCTCAGTCCCGTGACCCATGAGATCACAACCTGAGCCCGAACCAATGGTCAGATGCTCAAACCAACTGCACCATCCAGGTGCCCCTCATGCCACCTTTTCAACTGAGTTTAAAAATTTTAAGGATTATATGTTAAGTTCTAGTTAAAATTTTTGTCTAGAATACTCTCTCTCTCTTTTTAGATTTTTCTAAAATGCATTATTCCTTTTCCTTTGTTAGTTTGAACATAATTTTGTTGTGCCTTTCATACTTGGGATCATCATTAACATTGGCTCTTAGTACCCCAACAGGCATTGGGGGGATAGTTTTGATGGAATTTTGGTTTAGAACTTCACTTAGTTTGCTGACACATTTGTATTCCACATACCTCAGGTTGTCAACCACATTGATAACATTTTCATGAAGTCTTGATAAAATAGTAACACTTTTCTTACTTTGCAGGGAAGAATTTCGCACCATGTGGGTGATTGGGTTAGTGTTTAAAAAAACAGAAAACTCAGAAAATCTCAGTGTTGATCTCACCTATGATATTCAGTCTTTCACAGATACAGGTATATCTCTCCTTGGATGATCCAAACACGTAACTTGCATATTTTAATTTGTCTTCATGTGTACCATAGTAATATTTGCAATAACTGTTAATTTACTTGGGAAAATTAAACAGTGATTATCAGAATAATCGTAATGTTTTGGCTTAGTTATTAGTTTCAGTAATATCTAATGTATAAGGAGGGTTTTTTTTGCATTGTAGCTTTAAAGTTAAGTAGGACCATTTTAATGTATTAACAGTTATTTTTGAAGTTAGAAGAGAATTTGATTTTGTAGAAGACTGAGTCTGTGTCTGACTGCCTCAGTAATCTTGAACCTTAGCCATTGACAAGCTAGACTTCTGGTGATGTGAGGAAATTTTATTCTTTGTATCAAATATATAGTAGACTCAAGTGTTGATTCACAGGTAGAGTATCGGGTGATTAGAGCTACATTTCAGATTCACCCATACCCTGAGAGAGAGAACTGAGATAGAATAGTTTGTCTAAAGAACAAATGGGTGTAGTTCACAGAAGCAAAGGCTATACACAGATGTACAACTTTTCAAGGGAATGGTAAACATGTATAGAGACAGAGATGAATGTGCGAGTGTGGCGACTAGAAGGTGGTTGCACTGTGTGTGGGATCACTAGCAGTATGCTGTCCCGGAGCTGCTCCTGGAGGTGTGGTGCTGTCCACTGTGATTCTGACCATCAACAGCCTTGCTGTTGGTGATACAGTAGCAGTTTAAGTTTTCAAATGAGACAAGATGAACTCTAAATGAGACCCATGGTAGTTGCCTCCTTGGAAAATTCAGATTAAAAAGACTCTGTTTTTATGAAAAATTGAGTTGATTTCTCTCAAATAATCGATAAGTAGGTTTTTCATTTTTAGGAATATAAGTGGCATATGGCACAATTCTTAGTGAGGAACACTGGGAGCACTGAGGGATATTTAGTGTCCCTAGCAAGTAGTAACCCTTAATAACTGACAACAAAAACACTCATACACATTTTTTTAGGGTGAGATTTGGAGGGTGGTAACTCCATTGCTGAATAGCGCAGAAGTGTTTTTTTCCAGAGTAAAAATTCTGATGTCATCTTGAACTATAAACTAAGAAATTGTGTAGAGATACTTGAATTAGAAAATCTGTTTTGTGCATTTCATCCTCAATTATTTATCTAAGATTGTGCTAATGAACCATCAGGATTTTCAAGGAATTTTTATTTTGGGAGGGAAGTGTTCAGTTGTCCTGGATCTTGAAACATTTTAATGGAATACTTTGTGGGATTTTCTTTTTTCTTTTCTTTTTTTTTTTAAGATTTTATTAGAGTGTGAGTGAGTATGCACAACCCCGCACAAGCAGGGGGTAGGGGCAAAGGGAGAGGGAGAAGCAGACTCCCCGCTGACCAGAGAGTCCCATGTGGGCCCCATCCCAGCACCCAAAGGTTACGAACTGAGTGGAAGGCAGATGCTTAAACGATTGAGCCACCCAGGCTCCCCCTTTGTGGGATTTTTTCTGTTTTTTATTTTTATTATTTTATTTATTTTTTATTTTTTAAATTCAATTAACATATAATGTATTTATTGGTTTCAAAGGTAGAGATTAAGTGATTTATCAGTCTTCCATCACACCCAGTGCTCATTACATCACATGCCCTCCTCAGTGTCCATCACCCAGTTAGCCCATCCCCCCACTTTTCTCCCCTCCAGCAATCCTGTTTGTTTCTTATTCTTAAGAGTTTCTTAGGTTTGTCTCCCTCTGTCATTTTGTCTTGTTTTATTTTTTCCTCTCTTCCTGCATGATTCTCTCTTTTGTTTCCTAAATTCCACATGCCTGCGAGATCATATGATGACTGTCTTACTTTCAGATGATTGGCTTACTTTGCTTAGCATAACACCCTCTAGTTTCGTACACATTGTTGGAGATGGTGAGATTTCTTTTTTTTTTTTTTGATGACCGAGTAGTATTCCATTGGATATACACACCACATCATCTTTATCCAATCATCTGTTGATGGACATCTGGGCTCTTTTCCATATTTTGGCTTGGCTCTTGTGGACTTTGCTGCTATACACACTGGGCTGTACATGCCCCTTCAGATCACTACATCTGTATCTTTTAGGAATACTCAGTAGTGCAATTGCTGGGTCTCGGGTAGCTCTGTTTTCAACCTTTTGAGGAACCTCCATGTTGTTTTTGGGAGTGGCTATACCAGCTTGCATTCTTTGTGGGATTTTCTAATAAAACATTTAATATGTTCGGTACTCAAATTCTTACTTCCAGTCTCTTCCAGCTTCTCTTCAGATCTTTTTGATCTCAGGTATTGGCAGCTATATCCCTGTAGTTGTTCAAGCTAGAAATCTTAGAGTCCTCCTTGACTCCTGTTTTTCTCATAATTTGATGAAGAATCCTTTTGTCTCTACTTTTAGTATCCGTTGAAATTCCTGCTACTAATTGCTGTCTGCTGCTTTCCCACTAGTCCAAGCCATTTATCATTGTTCTGTTGTATTACTCTCATTAACTATAGTCTCCTTGGTCTGTCCTAGCCCAGCTACTAATGGTATAATGGTTATTCTCAGCCAGCATACGAAATGATATTAAGCCAGATCATGTCTTGCCTGCTTAAAAACTGTAATGGCTACCATTCTCATTTGGAAAGAAGTTCAAGTCCTTCCTTACTGTGGTTTGTAAGCTTTTACCTAATCTGGACTACTCATTATGTCTCCGGCCTCATTTCCTGTTTTAAGTTTAAAATCCTTTATCCATATGTCTTGGGGCCAGAAAGGTAATAAAGGTAATATTCCTTGTAGGGCTTGGAGCAACATTTGGTAGTCAATGACAGCATTTCTTTAGGGAACTGTTCGGGATTCACATTAAGCAAAGGTAGAGACCATATAGCCACAAATAGGTTAGATCAGGGTTTGTTGTTACCAGATGAGTTTTGGTGCCAATTTTGGGAAGAACTTACGTTTTGGGAGCTTTGGGGATTTCTAGAATTGCTCTTAAGGGATTATGGATTTTGATTTTTTTTCTTCTCTCCAAAGGCCTTTTTGTTGTTCTTCAAACATCCCAGACATGCTCTCAACTGAGGACATTTTGTCTTTGACCTTGGATCTCCCTGGAATGCGGTTCCATCAGTTATCTTTGCTTACTTCACTTTGATTTCAGTCTCTGCTCTGATGTCCTCTCAGTTTCTATGCTGAGCTTCTTCTTTTCTTCCCTACTCAGTTTTCTCCATAGCACTAGCATCATTTGATATGAATTTTTTTTTACTTTGTTGTTTCCTGTTTTTTGTATTGTCCCTACTAGAATGTAGACTTGAAGTTCTTTTGGTCTCTCATTCTCTACTGTATCCCCCATGCCCGGAACAGTGCGAAACAGTATAAGTGCTCAATAAATAATTTGTCATATGACTGAATGAATTAATTTTTCCATTTGGGGATATTCTGGAACTAATTTGGATGAATTTATTTTTAGCATTTTCTTTTTGTGCCTGTGACCTCTGTTATTTGAGTTATTGTACAGTAGAAGATGGTGAATACTTAAAGTTTTATCCTGCACATTTTTGAAAAGGTATCTTTGGATTTAGTCAAGTTTGACTTTTGCTGCTTTTGTTACGTAATTGGGCTAGAATTTTAAATAGTGGTAGCACAAAAGGGTATGAAGAAGCCCCCCCCCCAAAATTCTGCTGTTTTTTTAGAGTTCCTCTTTAAAGTTATTATTTTAAGAGTAATAAACTGGAAGAGTTAGTATACTTTGTGCTTTTATTCATTGTGTAGACCTCGTGGTATAAAAGGTACTTAAGAGTTTGATTAGGCAATGGATTATGTCAGATGAGAGGTAATTTTGGCCTGATAGTTTTATGCACAGGATTGATAGAAAGTGATCCTTACTTAGAATAGTTTATCCTGGTTTAACTGTCTTTGTTAAAATGTTTTCGTTTCTTGTAACAATTTCATAATTGTGTAGTTTATAGGCAAGCAATAAACAGCAAGATGTTTGAGGTGGACATGAAAATTGCAGCAATGCATGTAAAAAGAAAGCAACTCCATCAGCTACTACCTAGTCATGTTCTTCAGAAGAAGAAAAAGGTAAATTTAGAAAGTACTTACAAAAGCATTACTAGCATAATGTTTTTACTGTGTTCAGCCTATCCCTACTTAAGCATTTAGACTCCGTTTAAGTCATGCTTGAAGTAGATCACAGCATTTAAAAAATCTGTTCCAGGGAGCAAGTTCCAGTTTGTGAAACCTTGCTCCCAGGCGTGTTTCTTGCACATACTTGGAGACCTCAGACAGACTAGTGGCTATGCTTTCTGTCCTTATTTTACATAGACTTACCTTATTTTTCTTTAATTTATTTATTTACTGACTTACTTATTACATTTTTTCTTTAAATAACTATAAAGGACATTTTTTTCTTATTAAAACTTACTGTAAAGGACATACTAGAATTTTAGTGCAGAGATGACAGTTACATTTTTACTTTATGTGATTTCAAGAATAAGTGGCTAATTTCTATAATGGAATATACATTGCAGTGAAAATGAATGGGTCAGAGCTACATATATTAGTATGTTCAATTAAAAGGTTCTGATGAATATGTATTATTTAATAATTTAATAATTTTAATTTTATAAGTTTAAAAAATGTAAAACAATATATTATTTAAGAGAATATGAAAGAAAAGTGTAGCATATAGTATGATATAAGCATCCAAATCAAGGCAAAGAACTTTGGAGTAGATAGGCTGGCTCAGTTTCAGTTCCACTGCTTCCCTGCTGTGACTTGTGCCACCTGTATAATGAACATCACGTTCTGGATTTGCTTCTTCTCTAAAATTAAGATAATTTCCTCATTAGATATTTTGTGAGGATGAAATGAGTTAATACCTGTAGAAAGTGGTTTCGACTAGTGCTTTAGCACATAGCAAATGCTCGTATTTGTTTCTGTTGCCATCACCATAACTTGGGGGTAGAGGTACTTGCTTTTTGAGTCTGGTCTAAAATGCAGTTTTAAAAGGCACTTTTGTTTTTAAAGTAACTTGGTACATTAAAGCCTTTATGTGACTTGTTTTCTTCTCATCCTAATGCTTTTATGAGTTAACTAATCTAGAAAGTGGCAAAAAGTACTGTTCTTTTCTCAAGCCATTTTATTTATTTGTAATAAAATATACATAAAGTTTGCCATTGAATGATTTTATTTTTAAACTAAAATAATCAAACCAGACATTTGTCTTCTGATTGCTCCTTGGTGTTATTAATGAGTTTAAGCATCCATACTTAAATGTGTCTTTACTCCATGTAAAAACATATAAACATTTTGTGTGTTTTCAGAAGTCAATGTAAATAGATTGTTACGTTCTTTAACATTATTTAGCTATTTCTATTTTATTAAAACATCTATTTATATCTGAGGTAATTAGATTTTCCAGAACCCTTTATTCTCCAACTACCTTTTAAAACCCCTATTCACATGGTATTGTTGCTATTTGAAACAACAAAAGTATAGTTTAAGTAAATTTTATTTTTATTCTATTTCTTAAGGTATTATCTATCTAAATATAATCATCTAGAAACAAAAAGGATTATTAGCATTCAGAAATAACTTACTTAGTCTAAACGTTGTTATTTATCAAATAAAGCTTAACCGTACTCTCATCACCCAGTAATAGCTACTTTTCGCATTCCAGTGTGTGTTTCTGCATAGTCTCTTGGTGCACATATGTAATCACATATCATGTATTTTTAAAAGGTTTTTGATGGTACATGCCCTTTTGTGACCTGCTTTTTGGGTGTTTATTATGTGTCCAAATTATATTACATTACAGATACAATGTGGCTGCTTAGTATTTCTTTGTGTGGCTATAGTATGACTATATCTTTACTTTATTTGACCTCATTTGGATTATTTCTAAGTTGTAGTGAAAAAACACTTTCTTGTTTTTAGAAGTAGTATCTAGAAATCTAGATCCATGAATCTTTTCTTAGACTCTTCTTGATTTCTTCCTTTTATTAACTGCTGTTTATTTGCAAAGCACTGTATGAATGTTTTTCTATGTTTTTAATGATAAAACAACCCACAGGTATTGTCTAATAGAGGAAACCAAGTGGTTAATAAATTTGCCCATGGTTGTATAATAGGAGATGTGAATTCGACCTAGGTTTCAGTGCACGTGTGTTTATTTCTCTTTGTAGTATGTTCTGTCATTATTTATCTTTTATTAGAAAGTGTGGATAGAACATTTATGGTATCTTGGTACTGAAGTCTCTCGTGCCAAATTTGGTATAGACATAGGCAAAGCAGAGCAACTGTTTTGTGTTCAAACCAGCCAGTTAAAACCTTCAGGTTCATAGATCATCCTCAGCAGTGGCCTGTTGTTTCACAGATGTTTGATCACCTGGGCAGGAAGGTAACTATGTAGATTTCGTGTAATTTAGTTACTGTACACTGGTGGAGAATGAAATTGGTAGCATTTTTGCATAGGAAAGAAGCTCATTAGAAAATTCTTTTCACAACTGACTTCATAAACATGTGGCATTACCTTCTCTTCCTCTCCATTCTGCCAGGTCTCATCTTCCCCATTTGATTAATATTGATTTATGTACAAAAGTAATGTCTGTAGTGCTAGATCAAAGAATGTCTTGTCCTTTGGGGAACTGGAGCACACACATGCACACACAGACAGACACACGAATGGGAAGTGGGTTTTTGTCAGCAATGCAGTCATCTCCATTAAAATGTTTCTGTAGATAAGTGGAGCACCAAGGCTAAAAAGTATTCTGGAGAAAAAGTTGAAGAAATCAATTGATATTGCAATACTACTGATTGTAGAAACGGAAACTAAGTTCTTTAAAAATCATGCTTTATTTGGGTTTTCCTCTATTAAGTAACATGTTGAGTGCTTTGATTTTTGAGAAGCAGGACTAGCATTAGGATTTACATGTGGATATTAGGTTTCACTTTCAGGAAGTTATTTCTGCTGTTTCTATTTTCACAGGATAATTTATACTATTAGATGTACCGTGTTAAAATTCTAAGTTGGCAGTCAGAGCACCAGAAATTCTTTCTTTTGGGAGAGCCTCATTCATTTATAGATGTTTAGAAGTGGTACTGTGCTGTACTTATTTGATTATTTTTTTTGATATTACTCAATTTTATGTTCATTGTAGAATAATTAGAAATTGGTCACAATCCCCAAAGCCAGAGATATTTATTGCTAGTATTGGGTTTATCGTTAAGACTTTTTCCCTTCTATGTGTATGTGTCTGTATATATTTATAGTTGTCTGAGTTAAGATTCATGTGTTTTCACATTATAGTGCTTTTTAGTGTGCGGTGTATCTTGTGGAGAATGTGTCCTTTTAATGTAGCATTCCTTTCTCCTATTTTCTCCCATGGAAGAATTGTAGAGTAGTCAGGCCTCTTAAAAGTCAGAAGGTGTGTATCTATGAAATCTTCACCTTATATTATAAGTCAGCATGACACTTCTGAGTTTTCATGCACTTACTGATTTATGCTGTGTAGTAGGAATCATTTTTCAAAGTAAAAGATGTGGGTGAAATATATATTTGACTAAATATTTTATTAATTGCAGCATTCAACAGAAGGTGTCAGATTGACGCCTCTGAATGACAGCAGCCTCGACTTGTCTATGGACAGTGATAACAGCATGTCTGTGCCTTCACCTACGAGTGCTATGAAGACCAGTCCATTGAACAGTTCTGGCAGCTCTCAGGGGTAAGGAAATTGAGGGAGGGAAGTGGACTGGCTGTTCGCTAAACGCATTTGATGAATCCTCTTTTTAGAGTCTTCTTTTTTTTTTTTTTTTAAAGATTTTATTTATTTATTTGACAGTAGATGGAGAGGCAGGCAGAGAGAGAGAGAAAGAGGGAAGCAGGCTCCTTGCTGAGCAGAGAGCCCGATGCGGGACTCGATCCCAGGACCCTGAGATCATGACCTGAGCCGAAGGCAGCGGCTTAAACCACTGAGCCACCCAGGCACCCCAAGAGTCTTCTATTTAGCATATTATTTTTATTCCTTCTGATTCAAGATAGCAGTTGAACTTATTTTGGGGGGAAAGTAATTTTTTTTATCCTATTGTGTTGTACTTGTATTCTGTTTTTGAGACAGGTGTATCTTAATTCAAATGTGAATGAATGTTAGTGCTGTAATCCCTCAGATTTCACATATAGATGGTCCATGACTAACATGGTTTGACTTAAGATGTTTTGACTTCACAGCGGTATAAAAGCAGTACACAGTCTGTAGAAACCATAATTTGAAGTCTGAATTTTGACCTTTCCTAGAGTAGCAGTACACCACCTTATGATAGTCTCCTGTGGTACCTGGCACAGCAGTGAGCCATAGCTCCCAGTCAGCCCTTCGCTCCCAGGGTCAGCAGCCAGTACGCCCACAAGCATTCTGCACCCCTGCGGCCATTCTGGTTTTCCCTCTTAGTACAATATTCAGTAAATAACAGGAGATAGTTAACACTTTTTTATAAAACAGGCTTTGCGTTAGGTGGTTTTGCCCAGTTGTAGGCTAATGAGAGTGTCCAGAGCATGTTTAAGGTAGGCTATGCTAAGCTGTGATGGTTGGTGGTTATGGGTATTAAATCATCTTCGACTTAAGGTATTTTCAGTTTATGGTGGGTTTAACTGGACGTAACACCATCTTAAGAAAGATCTGTATTGAGGCTTCTCCTGCCTCCGGGGAGTATGGTGAATGGACAAGAGAATGGACAAGAGGGACAAAATCGCCTTTCTGTCCTGGGGCTGCTTACATCTGTATAGCTGGGGAGCAGATGTGTGGACATACTAGGGGTCTTCTAAGGAAGGTGAAGGTCTTTGTAGGCTGCTTTTATTTACAGGAATTTATTTATTTATTTATTTTAAAGAATTAAGTGTCTTTAGAATCATTTAACACAGCTAAAACATTTTTGTTAACAAAAGAAATAAGATGGCTATGGTGGCAAGAACTAGAACACAAAAAGGCGTATTTAGGTTTAATCTTCTATAAATTTTTCCAGTGTATCCTTGTAGAGTCTTTTTTATTTTTAATGGAAATACGAGGTTACCTTCAAAGGGATTTGTATAAAAGCCTTTTGTATTTTGAATTCATGCACCTGTATGTAAAATAGTAACTTCAGAGTAACTGAAGTAAGTAACTTCAGAAGCTTAAACAACAGTTTCCCGTGTAATACTGAGTAACATCTGTAAATAAGACTTCTGGATTTTAAGTTTGTATATTTGCTTAGCATATTTTGAGTATTTACTATGCTCTAACCATTTTGCCAGCTCTTTCTGGTTTTCTTTCTGCATCTGTGGTGGTGCTCTGGCCAGCTCTTCCTTTCTGTTTAGATCATTAGATGTGTGTGCCTTTGAGGATGCTCTTGTCCTGGCTCAGTATTCTCCCTGGGGGAGTGGGATCATCTGCGCTTGTTGACTTCATTTACTTCTGTGTACCAGTGAACGCCAAAACTTTTTTTTTTAAGATTTATTTATTTGGGAAAGCATGAATGGGAGGGACAGAGAGAAAGGAAGAGTGAGAATCCAGCAGACCCTGTGCTGAGCACAGAGCCAGAAATAGGGCTCAATCTTAGGCCCCCAAGATCATGATCTGAGCTGAACCAAGTGATGGACACTTAATCGACTGAGCCATCCGGGCGCCCCCGAACTCCAAAGCTTTAATAAGCTGACGGCCCTGGTTAAATGCAAATGTCTTGTAGGCACCAAAAGTCGAAGTCCTTTCTTGCCGCCGCCACCTTGTCAGGATGTCAGTGTTCCACAGTTGCAGAGTGCCAGCTGTAGCCGAGGGAGTGAGAATAACCAAAGGACTTTGTGCTTTTATTTTTCTTGCAAGGGGTAATTAAAACGAGATTATTTAACTGCGATAGGATTTATTTGAGACAAAAAAGTTGAAGAGATAGAGTAAAGGATGGGTGATTTCAGTTTCCTGAAATGACAGGAGGGAGTAGGATCCAGAACATAGAAGAGGAGGGATGGCTTTGAAAGCCTTTGTTGTTTATCTGGGCCACCGGTTTGCTTTTAGGGTGTCACGAACCTTTAGGAATTTATTTCTGTTTCTTAGACCATCTTCTTATTCATAGCCTTTGACAGGATTTACTTAAACCTCAGATCCATTAAGTCTTTGCCCCTAAATCAGATACAGATTGTTTTTAAAACTGTCCTGTTTAATAGGCTAGTCACTAGCCACATGTGGTGATTTAAATTGATTAATATTAAATAAAATAAAATACTCAGTTGCTCACCAGCCATATATCAAGTGCAGAGTAGCTTCATCTGTATGGTGACTACCGTACTGGATAGCACAGCTGTGAGACATTGTTCCAGAGGGTTCTGTGGGATAGCACTGCTTTAGAGTAAGCGCTTTGGGTTGTTGGTCATATTTATCAAATAAAGTCAGTTACTGATGTATACACAGAAGTAAAATGAAAGAATCCTTTCCTTCAAATAATAATTTCCATATTAAATTTTGTTACGGAGTTTTATACTTTCCTGTTTGCGGTTTTCACCTTTTTTTTTTTTTTTTTTAATTTTTCTTTTAGCAGAAACAGTCCTGCTCCAGCTGTAACAGCAGCATCTGTGACCAACATACAGGCTACTGAAGTTTCTGTGCCACAAGTAAATTCCAGTGAAAGCTCAGGGGGTAAGGAGATGGGGTTGACAGACTTGAGAATCCTTACACCGTGTTTGGTGTTAGCCTTCATTTTGAAGGGTAGCTTTATTTGTTAAGTGGTTCGAATTCAATTTTTTAATGTTACTGTGTTATTATCGATGAAAAAATAAAACTCAGACTAAAGCTTTACTTGTAACTTGCTGTTGACAGGATTTACTGTAATTTTTCTGGTGTTCATGTACTTCCCTACTTAGGTACATCGAGTGAAAGCATTCCTCAAACTGCCACACAGCCAGCCATTTCACCACCACCAAAGCCTACGGTCTCCAGAGTTGTTTCTTCAACACGTCTGGTAAACCCACCACCTAGACCTTCAGGAAATGCAGCAACAAAAATACCTAACCCTATAGTAGGAGTCAAGAGGACGTCCTCACCTCATAAAGAAGAGAGTCCTAAGAAAACCAAAACAGAAGAGGTATCTATATATTAGTTAGCCATGGGAATATCAGTCTGCCTATTTTAAAGTCCAATAGAAGAAAATCTTTGCGAGCCAAAATTAAGAGCAGCAAGGAAGAAAGCATTTAGAAAATGTTTAGGTAGTGCCTTAGGGCCATAGTGTCTCTTCACCCTTCTACCGTCTCAGTGCCTATCTCGTCCATAAAGCTGGGCCTCATTTAAACTGAGCTTGTCTAGTCTATAGCACAGTTTAGCATGTCATCTCAGTTTCTCTTTCTCTCATAGCTGTATCTTTTATGTGTACTGATTCTTTGATAGCCCCTTTGGATATAGTTCCAGGATCCAAGTAGAGTTTTAGAGTTTCTTACACTGTACTTGGTGTTACAGGGTTACTGAGAGGTTTTTAGGGAATTCTTACTGAATAACTGGCCAAAGTTTAAAGTCAGATTAATTTTGAGACCTTGAATAACTGCTTCCTCCAATCCTCCAGGAAAATTTTCTCACAATACTTTTCACTTTTTATAGTGGCCAATTTGCCTTGCCAAAGTCTCAGATAGTTTTAGGGAAACCATTAAAAGTGTATGTTGATTTTGGTGTGTGTTTTGAAATATAAAACAGAAGTAAGTAGGCTTGTCACACAATTTCATTGCTCCCTGGACTCACTCTCCTGTTTTTTTCCAGTTAGTAGGACAGTCACTGTTGTCTCAGAGATGACAGTCGAAAAACTAATTTCATTGTGATTTTTGGTTGAAATTTTGTTCCTTAGGAATTTACTTATTTCATCAAAGCTTCTTTAGAATGGGGAAAAAAAAATCTGGATTTTTCTCATGAGAGTGTTTTGCTCTGTAATAGTGAAATGTTATTGTCACTAATTTGTAAGTGTTCTATTCCCCAGCTTATTCTGAAGCATATTGGTTTAGGTTTTTTTTGAATATGGTCCCTATTAACTGAATATGAATAACTTGATGAATTTTATCACTCTAATGGTCCTGAATTAAGAATGATTATATCATATCATGCTTTACAACTCCTATCCTGAAAACCCATCTGTAGTTAATTCTTAAGGCAATGATTTTCAGCCTTGCTTGTATATCAGAATTTTTCAGAGTGATTTTTCCCTTCTTCCTAATAGAGATTTTACAGCCTCCTCCAGATACGCTGAATCAGAGACTCCAGAAGTTAGGCCTGGGAATCTTTTATTCAGACCCCCAATGCTGCATGACTGTGTAGTGCAGCAACCTAAAAGTGTGCTGGTTTTGGTGAAACTGCACATTTTGTGTGTCTCTTGATACTTGTTTGGAATTTGGCAGAGCATTGCAGAATTCAGAATTCACATTTCTTTTGATCTTAGTAAAGTACAGGTAAGGATAACTGGAGATGCCTATTCATTCTGTTTACTTCTGTTAATGGTTTAATCCCTTAATGGCTCCTGAGAGCTCTGACCCATGGAGTACCGGCATAATGTTGGTAGTTTCATTTGCACTTACCTTAGTAGAAAACACTCCTGTTTCCTGTCTAGATACGAAGGCAGTAGGATTATAGGATTTTTTAACTTACTATGGACAATTTTAAGTCTATACACAAGTAGAGAGTCATTTCCGCTGCAGCTTTGGGAACAGTGGGCTCTGTCACCTTCATTCTTTGGGCCTTTTCCATCTCCCTCTGTCTGTATTACAGAAATTAAAAATCCAGACCTCATATATCATCAGTATTTTTTAAATCATGTATCTAAAAGATAAGATTTACAAAAAAGAAAGCATAAACAAACTAAACTTACCCTGCTTAGAAAAATCAAATATCTAGTCAGTGCTCAACTGACCCCCATTGCATCATCAGTGATTTTTTTTTTTAAGTCTTTGTTCCATTCTGTAACTATATAAGATCCCTGTATAGCTGTTGATTGATTTCTCTTAAGTATTCTTTAAAACCGACTTCCCTCCCTTTTTTCCTTGCAATTTTTTTTTTTTTTTTAATGTTTTCTCAGAGTCTGGGTTTTGTTTCTGGCAGCCTCATGGAGTTGACTAACAAAAACAGCTTTATGATATACAAGAGACGTGAGGGTCTGAGGTATCTCACAGGCTGATCTCCTCATTGCCCAGAAGGAGGAGCTTGAGTTTCGGTGGTTTTTCTGTTTATAAAGCTAATTAAAGTCAGTCAGGATTAGAACCCAGGCCTAAATCTCATGGTGCTAAAGGAGAAGATTATTATGAATATCATCACTTTGGAGTTCTCCTCAACTGGATCTCTTATTCTCTGTTAATGAGTACTTGGTATTAGAAATTTTAACCAGAAAGAAACACTGGTCTTAATTAATCATGCGCTAACATGTGTACAGACAGGTTCAGGGTGCTCAGGAGGTGTACTGCCCCTTGATTTGCATCATAGGCGAAGGCTTTACAGATATGTAAAATAAAAATAGACTAATGTTTGCCCTGGATTGTATGGTTAAATGATGCTACCTATGTATTTTTAAACTTTTTCTTATGGAAAATTTCAAACATGTACAAAATTTTAATGAACAGTCCTGTTTGTATCACTTCGCTTCCACATTTACCGGCCCACGGCCAGCCTCCTCCATCTCCACATCGACTTCCTTTCCCTTGTTATGAAGCAAATCCCAGGCATAGCATTTCAGCCCTAAATATTCTGTGTGTATCTAAAGATAAAGACTTCTGAAAACACAACTACAGTCTATTATCACCATATGTGTGTGTGTGTACATATCTATGTATGTATATGCCAGTATATTTACAAGTATTAGCAATAATTCTATAATGCTGCGTTTCCAGTCAGGTTTAGTATTTGCCTAGTTATGACAAATTTCTGTTCTTGAAGTTTGTACTGTTTTCAGGGTACAAATATAAGGCCCTTATTAGAATTTCTTAACTGTTAAATCTCTTCTACTCATAGAAACATAGTTTCTATGTCTTGTTATAAAGCTGCATTTAAAATTATAATTATGCCTAGTAAATACAGCAGAGAAATTAGGGTTAAAATAGTTATTCTTAAAGGGATGTTAATTGCAAATATGGGAAAGTGCAGCCATCTTTGGCCTCCCTTTTCCTTCCTTTATCAAATGAGTTGTTTTTTAATATAACTATAATAAATTAAAAAATTAAGACTGGGAAGAGAGCATTTCTCAAACCACCTGTTCTTCAGGATGTTACTAAGTTTTACTAAGCAAGGGGGATTCTGTGATTAATTAAGTTGGGGAAAGTTAAAGAGGTACTCTTTATAGAACTTCTTAGAACCTTTTATAAAAAGTGCTGATATGTATGTGAATTTCCCAGAATGGTGGTGATAGGATTCCAAGTTTCTAAATTGTTAGATCAAAGAACTCTTTTTTTTCCCTCTTTCTTACTAAAAATATTTTATGAACTTAGTGGTTTAGGAAAGTATTCAGGTGGTATTGATTAATAGTAACAGCTTTCTTCATATTCTTTGTTTGGAAGATATTGAAGCCAAATTAAATATGTTACATTAAAATTTTTTTTTCAAGTGAATGAGTAATCTACTTTAAGGCCATAGTTGATTTTACAGGTTAAATTATTTTATAATTTAAAATTTTTTTTATCAATTAAAGCATTGATTGGCAGATAATCTAAATTTTTCATTTTAGAGAATAAAGCTTTTCTTTTCAAAAACAGGATGAAACAAGCGAAGATGCTAACTGTCTTGCTTTGAGTGGACATGATAAAACAGAAACAAAGGTATACTAATTTAGCCTTGGAATACATACACAAGAGTACGGAAGATGTGATAGAAATGTCTCTAGAATATTGTATTGTCTTTTTGTTCTCTAGGTTGTAGGTTGCTTTTAGTATTCTTTTTAGAGAAGTGTTTGTCCCTTTTGAACGTTAATTTATAATGCTGCAATTGAATTTCTCAAATGTTTGAGGTCCTAATAAATGCAGGGTAATCTGGGTGGGTACTGAATGGCATAAAATGACAAGTGAGCCATGTTCCATGCCTTTAAAGGAACTTGTAATTAAGTAGAGAAGATAAGAGGTAGAAGCAACTAATTATATTATCAGAGAAGATCAGAGTAATTGAGGCTGCTGTGGTGGTGTGAAGGACAGGAGCAGTGGGATGTTATTTCTGACTGAAGAAGTATTAAGAGGCTTTGTAGGAAGACCTTGTAGTATTTGACGTAGTCCTTGAAGGATATGTAGGATTTGGGGCAGTCCAAGATGAGAAGGTCATCTCACTCTTGGTGCGAACGTAGGCTATGTTTTGAGAACCAGTTTTTGGCAGAAGGCTCTGGCAAGAGCCTTTTGGAGTGCATGGGGCCTGAGATGAGGTAGATGAGATGAGAGAGTGGTTTAGCCGAACCACATTAGACTCCGGACATCATTTTTTCAGAAATTGGAATGTACTGTAGGCTTTTAACTTTTTCTTCATATTGTAGAAAATTTGGAAATCCTCTTCCTCCCAAATTATTCCCATAATCGACATTTTAGGAAGTATTCTTTTGGTGTCTTGATAGATTTTATTTGGGCACACGTACTAATGCCTTTTGCTTTCAAATCTTTTTATTCACTCTGTAAACCAGGAAAAATTGTTCCTGTGATGATATAATTTACAAAATATTAATAGCTATCTTAAGGCCATAACCATATTGTATTCAAACAGTTCCAATTGTTGTAGTTATTTCTGTTAAAAAAAAGAGAGTTCTTCCTTACTGTAGTATTGACTGTGGGTAAATACCTGCCGTCCATTTATATTTATTAGACTAAATTTTTTTTTTTAAAGATTTTTTTTATTTATTTGACAGAGAGATCACAAGTAGGCAGAGAGGCAGGCAGAGAGAGAGGAAAGCTGGCTCCCAACTGAGCAGAGCCTGATGCAGGGCTTGATCCCAGGACACTGAGATCATGACCTGAGCCGAAGGCAGAGGCTTAACCCACTGAGCCACTAAATTAATGAAAGAGGAGTTACTGAGGCAAATAATATGCTTACTTGTAAAACTCAGTAGATCACTCCAGTTTGTGCTTCAGAAAGCCTGTACTTCCATTTCTGTTACCTGCATCCTGTTTACCCTCTTTTGTTTCATAAGAGAAAATTGACATTTCATTGTTTTATTACTATCTATGTTGTTTTACAGAAATTCAGATTTTTACATGTTTATTTTCATCTGTTTCTGGGTATATGTAGTATTTTGTTTTGTGCACAGCTTTAAAAGCGTTGAGAGCAGTGGCATGACGTGGTTCTCCCTGTATTTTCAGATAGCACAGAGTAGATCAGGGCATTGATTATTGAGGAGGCGGGGGGAAAACAAACAAACAAACAAAAAGGAATATTTTAGGGACTTTTTTCTACTTTTAATCAAAGGTGTGGGAGCAGTTTTTATCCTTTTGAAAAGGTAGTTTTATTTAATAATATTAACCAGGTTTTGTTTTTTTCACATAAGCTAGGGCTTAGATTTCTAGTGTATTAATTATTGTCTGGGCAACATTTCATAATGTGCCTGTGTGTGTCTTTAATTATTATCTGCTCCAAATGTCTAAGTTGGAGGTAGTTGGAAAGTCAGGAGATATTCTGACTGTGCCCATGGAGTTAAAGTAGGCAAATAGAAATATAAGTGATGTGATGGGCGAGGCAGCCCACGCCAGGCTCACTACATGATCTTGTGATGTGGTCTCACCTCTCTCTTGATCCTCCTGTTTTCCAAGTTGTCTTCTTTATTAGCCACCAAACCCAGTCATGTTCTTTTATTCTTTTTTTAAGTCTCTTTCCTCCCCCGTCCTCTTTGTCTCACAGGAACAACTTGATACAGAGACAAGTACAACTCAATCAGAAACTATTCACACAGCGGCTTCTCTGTTGGCCTCTCAGGTACTAAGTGCAAAAAGCAAGGAGAGTTTTATAAATGTTAAGATTAGTGTGGTATAATGAATTAAAATGAGCTTATACAGAAGACTGTTAAAATTTTCACTGTAACAGTAATTAACTCACTAGCATATCAGTGTGTATCGTAGTTTCAAGGTAGGGCATCAGATTCGATAGAACCGTTGTTTTGCACTGTCAAGATGCTAATCCATCCCCTTATATGTTATTTGATACTGTAAATTATTTAAATCCTCACTAGTCACAATATGCAGTAGTCATTTCTCTACAGATCAAAGAGTGAATTTTGAGTCATGACAGAATTAAAAAAACATTTCTTTGTAGATCTTTTTGTGAGGTTAAAATGATATTTTCTTTATAAAATGTGTTTCTGTCTTACATTTTACTCCTGATTTTCAATTATTAATGTAACCCATAATTATTTCAAATTATTTATTTGTCCTAGAAATTCTGTGATAGTCCCTTCTTACATACACTAGGCACCTAGAATCAATTTCTTTTTGAATACTGATTGGTGAACCTTCATTTTGTTTGTGAAACAATGGTTTTCTTTTTGAACCCTTTCAGTTTGAGTATATTTGGAATCTAGGGTATACTCTGACACAAAGTAAATACTTCTTTAAGTAGACGTGGAGCTGGTGATGCTCTGCAGCCCCACTGAGATCATTGCTGCTCACGGTGAGGCTGCGGAACTGACGCAGAGATATTTGCTGCTTTGTGGCTCAGAGTTATTTTAATGTGGTAATTTTAAGATGTGTTTTTGCTAACTATTAACCCTCATAGCCTCTAAAGGGAGAAATACATTTTGACTTTCTAGAATGTCTCTTATTTCCATAATTTTTATCTAATAAAAATTTGGGATAGAGGAAGTAACTAAAACAACACGAGGAAATGTGCTTGGCATTGATACCCGGACAAAGTAGTCTCTGTCAGTCTTAAGCTCCTGTGATGTGACTGCATGTCTTTTAGCCTGCCACATTACAATGGGGAACTGTTTTCAAAGTTTGTCTTATTAAATTCATCCCTATGGTGATGAGTACTCGTGGGTAATTTACCATTTTGTATTTTTATGGGGAGGTAGAAACTTAATTTCTAATGGAAAGATTTGTAGAGACATTAAGAGAAAAATGACCCAGTTAATAAAAAAAAATGATGATGTAGATTACAAAAAAAAAAAAAACCCTATATTTGGTGATATAAGGGGTATATTTCTTTCCGGGAGATAATTATACTATTGTGGCTGTGTGTAATAAAGAATCCTTAATGTTTTAAGAATGCTTGAAATACTTAAAACACATCTCTGGGATTTGCTTCAGAGTAAGCTTGGGAGTGAAGGCGGGGGGGGACAGTGGATGGTTCTGGTTGGGCTGCTGGCTAAGCTTGGTAATGGCTACATGGGATTCATCATAGAATGCTCTACTTGTGTGGATGCTTGGAATTTCCCATAATAAAACATTTAAAAATTTATCTCTCTGTTTTTGAATGGTAAAGAAGGCTTGTGATTTAATTGTTTTTTTTAACATGAAGTTTTCCTAAAATTTAGAATAACTAAATTATTGCTGAGTTGTATAGATTTAATTTAATAATGTGTAGGGTCAGAAAATAATGTCTTGGTAACTGCTTCTCCAGTGTGTGAGGTGAACTTTAAGTGTTCTCCCACACGGGGGTGCTCCAGCACCAGTTAACTTCACAACTGTTAGTGTTACTACAAGAAAACACAGTTTAACATGACTTTAATAATTATATGATAGGTCATTCTTAGAGGAGTGTGGCTGTAAAAGCTGTATTTTAAAATTACTTAAGAGTTTTCTGTGTATTGCTAAAATATTCATATTTTATTATCTTAAAATTACAAGTATAGAACAAATAATTTTATAGTAATAGCATATTTATTTGCACTTTATTCTTGTTTCTCTTTAAAATTTTTAGTACTTCTATGGTAAGGTTTCCATCCATTTCTTAGAGAGTCAAGCAGTGGAACGTAAATCTCCTTTTTAAGTTAACAGTGCTTTGAACAATATTGTGTTCTTTGCTTTCGTTCTCAGAAAACATCCAGTACAGACCTTTCTGATATCCCTGCTCTCCCTGCAAATCCTATTCCTGTTATCAAGAATTCAATAAAACTGAGATTGAATCGGTAAAAACAACCTCAGGGGTCCATAAACAATATCTGCCAACTCAACCTGTTGTCTTCAAATGCTAAAAAAGGAGAATGGAGGGTACAAGACTAGACATGACTGAAAATGGATTTAGGTTTTTTTTGTGACCTCCCTTACTGGGCTAATCAGCACTTGATCGGAAGTCCAGGTTAGTATGTGAAGCCAGGAGTACTATTATTATTGTGTTAGCAACAGTTGCATTAACTATTTCAAAAAATTACTGCCTTTAACAAAAAAACAAAAACAAACAAACAAAAAAAACCAACCTCAAGCTATATTTGTATCCATAATTTGACGTCTGGATTGGGTTTATGTTTGATGCATTGTTTGGAAAATTTGCAATACAAACTGGCATAAGAATTCCTTGTTCAATGATGCACTTTTATGTATTTCTTTATTAGAAAGTAGAACTAATTTTAGATTTTCAGCTTGATGGATTTTTATTTTTTCCTGAAAAATTTCCTTTACCATTAGTCTTCAAATTGGACAGCATTGTGCAGCGGCGCACTGTTCTGCTTCAGAGAAAGGACGGGAGGACATCTAGTTCAGTCCCTGTGCGGTAGCTGCGGCCCTTAACAATGAAATGTCAACTCGAAGGGTGTATATTTGACATTGAAATAATAATTAGGAAATAGTTGGTTTTGATGGGGTCATGATTAAGAAGTGATATATTAGTTTTATTTATAGAATTGTTTAGAGTGCATACAAATCAGCGATCAGCCAGCAGATATTTTTCTTTGAGCTTATTAAGCTCCATATTCTTTTGCCTTCAATCTGTTGTCTTTGAAACAAAGCTTTGTGCTCCTTCCCCCTTTTCTTTTTCCCTATTTGCTTATATGCAGAAGATAGAACTTAATTTCATAAGAAACAAAATGCCAGTATTTTCTTAAGCCATGATGTGAAACCAATGATCCTGTGGCCATGTGGCACAGAACACTAAATTTCGGTCTTGTGGCTGAAACTTTTAGGGTGACTAAAAGAAATGCGAGTGGAACGTGATGCCCTATCTGGGACGGCCATTTGATCTCTGGACAGGCGGAATTTTGTACACTCCACAGAACTCCTCTCTGTAGTAAAGTTGATTTTCAATTTTAAACACGTGGGCAAAAGGCATTTTCTCCAAGAATTTTAAAGTAATTTTTATTTTTAAATGGTTGACCAAAATTTGTCAGTAAATTTTACATGTAGAAACATTTTAAAAATCATTTCTAGCAAGCACTTGGCATCTAGTCAGCTCTCGACTCCTTTTTCATTTTGTTTTATCCGATCAATAGATTAGGAACTCCTTTCTGCAAAGAAAAGAAGTCCTCATAATTAAGCAGCAGAGCATCCATCGTCATGAAGTATGAGGGGTGCCGGATGTTGAGAAACTTAGTTATTCTTTCCTAATCTGGACAAAGCAGACCTAACGCTTTCTGATGAGCATGTTTATGACTCTTCATCGTGCTCCGTCCTATCACATGTGCATTTTTCATGTTAAACTGCAGTTACTTAAACTCTTCCCCATCCTCCTAAATTAATTTTCCAAAGTTGGAGTGTAGTTTTCCCCTTAGGCTATGCATTAATTGAGGCTTTCTTTTCAGCGTACCTTATGATGTCGAGTAGGCAGTGTTTCCGCTTCCCACACCTTCGCTCCGCACACTCACCTTGCCCTTTCTCCCACCACCTAAGAAAAAAGATGGTCATGCTAACAGGTGAAGTGTACAAGGTGTGTGTGTGTGTTGTGTAGCTTCAGAGTTAGATTGAAATTGCCAGGCACAGATTTAGTCTTGTCATTTTGTTTACACATTGGGGGAAAAAATTCAGTTTATTAAACGTTTCATGTAACTGCACCCAAGTTTTGCCAAGCTGGAAACTTGGACCTTTTCTGTGTAGTGACTTTTTAATTCTAGTTTTCATAACCTGGAGATCAGACTGTTGCTTTCGCATGATGTATGTAGTGTCTCATGACTGGAGTTTGCTTTGTTTTATAGTATCTGTACTCCTTGTATTTTTCAAGAGCTATTTTGTAAACAGATGATGTATTTCTCCATTGAAAACACAATAAAAAAAAAAAAACAGCACAATCCCACAGTTGGCTGGTTTCTTTTGACTGACTTTATTTCTCTTGTTTTTCAGTGATAAATTGGTTCTGCTTTAAAAAGTTTATAGTGTGGCCGTAAGTGAAGATTTGCAAAAGAATGTACTTTGTTTACATTTAGAGACGATGTGCTTCTGGTTCTTTATGCTGTGGCAGCCTAGTATTAACCGATACCTTCCGTGATCACTGTTCTTCATAGAAATGATCATTGGGGAGGAAAACATGAATGTAGTCACTAATGATTCCCTCTCCACCGTCCCATTGCCCACAGAACTTATTTTGTGTATGTAGACTCTATGCCTTTTCTGTATATTTGTTTCGTGCATGTAGACCGTGTACTGCTGGTTCATTTCCTTTTCAGAATTGTTGGTTTTCAATGCAGTTGGTGATTATTTCTATGTCAGCAGGTGGCACTGTTGTTTTTCAGTGAATTTAGGATTATAGACCACAAACCGGCTAGGATCTTCTGTTTCTCATTTTACTAAACCCAAATCAGATACTGCTTTTTTTAAACCCCCAAATGCTCAATATTGGATATGAAATTCATGGATTAGGAGAGAACTGCTTTGAACGTTTGTAATGGCCAGCTCCTGACTCTGGCGATCTTAAGTGCTTCCAGTGGAGGGATGGACCTTCTGATGTCAAAGCCATTATTCTAATGAACATGCAGTTGTGTTTATTTTTTTTCTGAAATTCCAAATTCTGATACCTTTATTATACATAAAACAAGATATGACTGCAACATGGGATGACTTGTCATTAAGCTTTTGGGACTGTTTAGTAAAAGGGAAGATACTGTACAAATTACCCTTGACTCCATTGTTCACATCTACAGAGTTGAACTTGGGGGACTTACTCTACCTCGGTAGACACCTAAACATGGGACTGAATTACCCACTTTCTGACTTTGATCCCCCACATGGTCTTTTCGATTTTTTGTGCAGCTTGCTGAGTTTGTAAAACAATTGAAAGTTGTGTGTTTTGTGGCTCTGGGTATAGTCTGCAATAAAGTTTGTATTTTTCTAATTAACACCTGTTTTTTTCTCCACACAGAAAAAATGTTTTAGAGCTCTGCATAGTATTAATTCTGCCTGCACTCAAGGTGCCAATGAGTGATCAGCAGCTCCAATTAGTAATTTATGTAGGAAAGGGTAGATCGTTAACATCCATAAGCTTGCAGACCAGGCCCTGGGAATGCTCACTGTTCGTGCACTTAAATGCATTTAAGCAAAAAGAGAAACTGTTTATCTAAAAAGGTATTGCATAATCCTTTGGCTATACTTTTGCCTGTTTTAATTCTGATAAAAGAACAGCACAAGGAATATTAATTGCTTTTAGCCCGAATTATGTGTTTTTTGTTTTTGTTTTTAATTCTCTGCTTTATTCCTTTACTGTTTTTTTTCCCAAACCAGAATCCAAATGGATGCTGTCTTAACTTAGCCCTGAACTTCTTGGTACGTGAGCTGTTAAGTGTGTTCTGTAATAAACTTGACTTTCAGTCATACAGCGACAAGTGGTCTGTTTATTTCTGTGTAGTATCTGTTTTTCATATTTGTATAATCAATTTATTCATCCTTTCTCTATACTTACCAGTTTAAACATTCTTGTGACATCTTACATAGCTTTATTGGCATCAAGAAAGATAGCATCAGTATTTCTGAGCCATGAATTTTAGAAGTGGTTGCATATACTTCATCCTAGAACTGATTTCAGGTACTTGGGAAGTCATTTCAGCTTCTGCTTCTCTTCCTCAGAGACATTTTTTTTTCTCCGTGTTCTGCGAACGTCATTGTAGCTGATCAGTGATCAATCATACATGGATTTTGCTGAAAGGTTAGAATTTTTTAAGTGCATTTTATTTCTTTCCTCATCTCCCAGTTCACAGGCCTTTCCTCAAAAGGATAGAATTATGCTATACTCAAGTTCACATTTCATAAAGCTCACATTTGTCTGAACGGTTGTGATTGTAATTACTGTGCTTTTCTTCTGCATTTGCCTTTTTTTTTTTTTTTTAAATGTTCCACATTTACAGATAGCTAAAAATCGTATCTACAAAGGGAAGAGTATTGTTTAGATTTCGTACCTTAACCACCAACTATTTAGAATGTTAACTTTGGGGGCACGTGGGTGGCTTGATGAATTAAGCTTTCCGCTCAGGTCATGATCCCAGGTCCTGCGATCAAGCCATGCATCAGCTTCCTGCCTGGTGTGGAGTCTGCTTCTCCCTCTGCTTCTGCTGCTTCTCCAGCTTGTGCGGTCTCCCTCTCGCTCTCTCAAGTGAAATAAATAAAATAATAAATAAATTAAAAATAATAAAATGTTAACTTTGAAAATATTTATACTTTAAGACAATGCATTAACTTTCCTTCTGTTTTGGATATCTTTAAATTGCATTAGTAGGATAGGAAATGGATCCTCTTATGAAAAATAGGAGTAGTCTGTTGTGTGTTTTCATCAAAGCTTTATATTTTTGCTGCGATATTTCTAAGGTACAGGATAATCCCTTAAATCAAAAATAGTTTCCTCCAGGTGCCTGGGTGGCTCAGTGAGTTAAAGCTCCCTTAGGCTTAGGTCATGATCCCAGGCTCCTGGGATCGGACCCCTCCCCCACCCCCTCACCTCTCTGCTCAGCAGGGAGCCTGCTTCCCCCTCTCTCTCTGCCAACTTAGGATCTCTCTCTCTGTCTCTCTCTCTTTCTCTGTGTAAAATAAATAAATTTTTAAAAATCTTTAAAAAAAAGTTTCCTCCTTGCCACCCAGCTTAGAGTTTTTGTTTAAGATACGTTCTTGTTTGTTTCGTACTGGTGACAATGGATTTATGTTACACCCTCCACATTCCCTCTTTCCTAGGTGCCAGAATCGACCAGGGAAAGCCTAAGAGCGTGTGGGTTTGGTTTTACATTATGGAATAATTATTATAATTGTGGACTTAATGTTGTGCAATAAATGGTGAGGGTCTGGGAGCTCCAGAGCTGATTGACCCTGGGCTCAAACTTGCCACTGACACTTAGTCTTAGCTGTAGAGTGCTTTTTTCTACTGGAGCACGGATCTCACAGCCATAAGACCAGTGACCTGAGACATACTACAGTGAAAATACAGTATCTGGAACAGTATAAATTCAGTAACAAATATCATGGTCTTCAGTACATTATATAAAAATTGCTTTACCTGTAGTTGAATATTTTTCAAACCATTGCATCATTGGATGGAAATAAAACATCAGAAGGAAAACCATTAAGGTTTAAGTCGCAGGCTGAGTATAATGTCAATGACATTATGAGTAACAATGTCAGTGACAATGACAATGATAACAGACATACCGTGAGTCTCATGCATCTTGATGCTTGGAAATACTCAGACTGCATTCTGTTTGCACCTAATTGGGATGTTTTTAATTTCATATTAGGTGATTAGGACCTGATTTAAAAAGAAAAAAAAAAAAAAACCTAAGTCTCTTAAAAATACTTTGTAAGCCTTTTAGAAGCATTTCATTTAATTAATTTGTAAGATGCTATTTTCTGATTCAACAGATTTCAGTCTGAAAATATGTATTTTGAATAATTCAAGAATTTTAGTGTTATGGGTTTCTTACAGCTCCTTGCAGACAGTTCTCTCAGTCTTGTGTGTTTTCTAATAATGTCATATAGTCCTAAAATCGTTAAAAAAAATTTTTTTTAGTGTAATACAGTTTTTGCTTTAAGAAGACTTATGGAAATGCAAAACAGCAGTTATTTCTGGGGAGTAAAGTGATCTCGTGCCACTGCTGTTCCCCTCTGAGTTCTCGTATGTACACACATATGTGGATATCTGGGTTCTTTTCAAATTTTAGGCATAAGAAAGTAGGTATATGTATTTTACTGTAATAATGCAAAATGTCCCAACTTTGTGCTTGTTCCTTGTGGATGCTGTCTCTCTCTTGGCACAACACCCTCCTTACAAACTTTCACACTGTGTGGTGCCTGGTGCTATGTGATTTCCAGAAATCTGGCATGAGAATTGGTCCTTGTTTGCGTATTCTGACTGCAGAGGAGCTGTTAATAAAGAGATTGATGATAAAGTTGTTGAAAAGAGACAGTTGGGCAGAACTGCTCCCCATGAGTGACAGAGGGCATGATCTGCCTTCACAGCCAAGAAAGCCGCCCCCAGCAGAGAACCGACCGTGCCTGGACACTGTGCCAAGACTGTTAGAAGGGGTTTTACTGCACTATTAGACTCCTACATCTCTTTAATTTAGACTTGCTTCCCATTCCCGTCTTTATGCTTACGTTCGTGGAATGAAGGCTCAGGACATATTATTTGCAAATGGGACACACACTTCCCAACTGTACAGTAATTATTCTTGCAGATTCTTAAAAACACTTATAATTCATCCTAATTTGGCTTGGTAAAATTAAGTTTTATTTAGAAAGTAGGACTACAGTTTTTATAGAAAGCCTGCTTTTCTAGATGGCAGCCTCAAAATCTTGAGTTAAGTTTGATAATCTCAAGAAGCAGCATTGGCTGAAGTAAATATTGGTTTATGGGTTGTTTAGTCACAATTACTCTAATTGTGTATATATTTTTTTAACCTATTGCTGATAGAAGCTTAGGCTGCTGGCATTCAGTTAAGCTTTTGTCTGTGTGGTCTCCTTGATGGTCCCCTAGAATTTTGCCACTCTAACACTGATTTTAAAGATAGAGATTTTGCCTAAATGTTTTTAACTGTCCTAGGTTATTTGAGAATTATGTTATTGGTCAGCTGTCTTTTAAGGACACTACTATGTCATTGTGGTTTTTTTTATAAAGTGACCCAGATGTGGATAATTTAGTTTATTGACAATGAAAAGTCTTGTGTAATTTTGCAAGTATCATTTTTTCCATCTGCCAAAACTGTTGGGTGGATGTATACACGCCACACACAAACATAAACGTGTATTTCATGAGGTTTTTTTTTTTTTAAACTTTGAAAATATGTTCATAAGATCTCAAAGTTAGATGGAACCTAGTGAAGTGTCTAGTTCATTATTACCCATGACAGCCTCAACCTTTGCCATTGTGGTGGTGGTGGGGGGGTCCAGATTTCATCATTTCCATTGCTGGGCTATATTTAAAATGGCAGATTGAGCTCAAGGTGATTTCCTTCATTCCCAGTAGTCTTACTGTTCCTTTTAGAGGCAAGTTCTGACCAGTTTCTACTTCTTTAACAGGAAACCTTTGAAAGAGATTGCTGAGTTTTCACTGGTGGTTTTTCTTCCCTTCAAGTAAAATCAGGTGCTGGCAGGTGTTTTTTGGCCAGTGCATTAAGACTGTGAAGCCAGACCAGACCAGAGGACGTTAGCACATCACTCGTTCCATAAACTTTGAATCGTGGTGATCCAACCCTTCCCGTGCATTCTCCAGCAGCTGGACAACTGGAGGGGAATTAGTTCAAACTCCTACCTTTGAGTATATCATAATCAGGACAAGTCTTCCAAGTGGAGTAGTACTTCTGGGAGTAATGGGGCAACTTGTCCTTAGGGTTATATCAGATTCTTCTAGTAGACGTTCTTGAGGTTGATGTTAAGCATGAGCTGTCGCTAAGCTGGGGATACACTGATAGAGGAATAAAGAGTTTGGATATACACCAGTAATTTACAGTAGCTAAATAAGCTTAAGTAATGTGTCAAAGATTGTGTAACTTTTCTCCACGTCTGTTTGACTTTAAAGTTTTTTTTTCCCTCTGCCATTCTGCATTGTTCTTGACTTCCCTTTGATTTAGGAGGAAATAAAAGAGAACATTTGTAGGATTGTTGGTATAGTGAGCCTTCTTGGTGTCCTTGAATTGTATAGCACGTCTCACAAACTATTTTCTGAGGCCAGGTTGGTAGTGGTAGTCCTCTGGACCTCCCAAGAAGTTTTTATTGGACTGACTCCCCAGGTTGGTTTTGCAGAGTTGGTTTTGTTCTGTCACGGGCCTGTAAACCAATCCTTAACAAAGTGGACTTGGGTGCTGGGGAGGGCAGCAGAAAGGGGCGCTTTGAGTCCCTCTTGCCCGTGTAGTGCTTTTAGTGAAGAGTTTTAGATTTGGCTGTTGTTAAGCAAATAGGCTATAGGAACACATGAAAGTTCTCCATTCCAGAAAGGTTTGAAATGGCTTGGACCTGACAAGGCTAAGAAATTAAAAAAAAAAAAAAAAGACCTTATAAAGTATGGTTAGCACAATGTTACATTAGTTTCAGATGGACAGCATAGTGAGTCAACTTCTCTGTGAGTTGGGTACTCACCACAAGTGTGACCACCATCTGTCATCATGCAGTGCTGCCTACGCTCTTGACTGTGTTCCTGTGCTGCGCCTTTTATCCCCCTGACGCTCGTTTCGTAGCTGGAAGCCCGCATCTCCCTCTCCCTTTCACCCATTTTGCTCGTCTTTCTGACTTTGGCAATCGTTAGTTTGCGTTCTGCATGCATAGGTCTGCTTCTGCTTTTTGTGTATTCATCTGTTTTTTAGGTTCCACATAGGGATGAGATCATAGGGTGTTTGTCCTTCTCGGACTTATTTCTCAGCATAATACCCTCCAGGCCCATCCATGTCCTCACCAACTCCAAGATCCCCCCCCTTTCCCATGGCTGTGTCATACTCTGGTGCCGTGCACAGCTTCGGGACATTTTTTAGTATATGTGCTGCTGAAGCATATGTCACTCTTAGTGACATTTTTAAAAAGGGTAATGCATTTGGGATAAAGAGGGAAATAGCTGTTTTACAGTCAAGTGAGGCCAGAAACCTAGAGAAAATAATACGCCCCCTTGTTTACTCAGCAAGTATTTTCATGTCTGTGTCTATACTTGTCTGGTCGCGGGCTTCGTGGAATTTATATTCCAATGAAAGTTAATTTTTTTAACCTTTTTCTTAGTAATGGATGGTTACTAAGTCACAGAAATTATGAAAACTTTATTTAGAATTATTAGGGAATTCGTGTAATTTTTGGTCATCACACAAAATTGTAACATCTAAAGCAATGAAGTTTGCATTAATGACGGATCAGAAGTAGAAGCATTTAAGGGGCTCTCACTTGTGTGGTGTTTTACTTGAATCCTGCCATATTGGTTACCATGGGGAGATGGGAAGGAGAATCCCATCTGGGTGTTTCAGGCGTGAACAGACACAAGCCAACTGGAAGGTTAGGGCCCTATGGAGAATAAGAGATGAGGTCTAGGCTTTTTGTTCAGTGAAAGGCTTGAGCTGCCGCTTCAAGGGGAAGGTGGCATTGTGGTAGGGATGCCTAATCCCTAGCGTAAGAATTCCATAGGATACTGGATCTGTGTCAGGTTGGCACATGCTAGAAATGGTATTTAGCAAAATTGCCCATTAAGCCATCCATCCTGACTGCCATTTTATCACATGGGCTAACTTGAAACATTTAGCAGACAACTTTTTTGTGTGGCAGTGGAAGGAATGCTTATTTTTGAGTCAGAGGTGCATTCAGACCCAGCCTGAGCATTTCAGCCTTCACCTGGAAAGCTCATTAGCCTGAAAGTTTTGACTAACAATTTTAGTTCTTGATTGTGTTAGCCCAAATGGTCTGTGGCGATTTGAGCTTTGGTCCAACCTAGGATTTAGGAAATCCAACACTGGAAAGAGGTTGTTTTATAGATATTGCCAGTTTAAAGTTTGTGTCAGATCACCTTGGTGAATTTTGTTTGTAAATAATTATTTTAGCCAGTTACTGTCACCAATTTCTTCAAATTTTGTATCCATGTGGTTGGTACAAGTAGCTTAACACCTGCCCCATGGAAGATTCCTGGGTAATAGTGGGTAGGGGGGGAAAAAAACCCAAACTCTGCTAAGTAATTTCTTTCTGGTTAATAGGTTGGATATTGCCAAACCTTGGCCTTTAGGTTCAATTCTGTACTCCACTTTGCATCAAGTAGTGAGCCTTAATGCTTCTGAGGCCACCCCCGGTGTGTGTCATGCTTAACGAGCACTGAGAAGTGAAGCTAGTCCAGTGATTAGAGGCAAAAGCCCTGGTGGCAGGACAGACAAATCCTATCTTTATGTCCACCAGGGCCTGGTGATCACGAGCAAGTTTTTTAACACTGAATTTCTCAGTAAAAATGTAGTATTTAAATAAGATTTACTTATTTATTTATTTTTTAAATCATTGGTTCAGCTTTTAGTTTTGTATTCTTAAAATTTTGTTATGTGCATAGAAAATATTTTTGAGTCTCAACAAATTTATATTAAAATATATACTCAGAGGGGCGCCTGGGTGGCTCAGTGGGTTAAAGCCTCTGCCTTTGGCTAAGATCATGATCCCAGTGTCTTTGGATCAAGCCCCACATCAGGCTGTCTGCTCCGCAGAGAGCCTGCTTCCTCCTCTCTCTCTCTCTCTGCCTCCTTCTCTGCCTACTTGTGATCTCTGTCTGTCAAATAAATAAATAAAATCTTTAAAAAAACCAAAAAACAAAAATAACCCCTCATATGCCTTTCAAGTAAAGCAAAAAAAAAAAAAAAAAAAAAAAAAAAAAAAAAAAAAAAAAAAAAAAAAATCTATATATATATATATATATATATATATACACACACACACACACACACACTCAGAGAATCACTACTCCAATTCTGCCTTATTTCCTGCTCCCAATCAGGAACCACTTGTATTTTTTTCAGTTTTATATTTCATTCTTATTTTATTTATTTAACATTCTTAATTTTTAAAAACGATTTTATTTATTTATTTAGCAGAGAGAGAGCACAAGCAGGGGATTGGGGTGGCAGGCAGAGGGAGAAGCAGACTTCCCGCAGAGCAGGGAGCCTGGCATGGGGCTCGATGCCAGGATGCTGAGATCATGACCTGAACTGAAATCAGATACTTAACAGCCTGAGCCACCCAGGTGCCCCTAACTTCCTAATTTTTAAAAAACATTCTGGCCTAGTTCACATACACTGCTATGTTAGTTTCAGGTGCACAATATGGTGATTGAGCACTTGCATATATTACTCAGTGCACATTGTAAGTGTGCTCCTAACCTTCTTCGCCTATTTTACCCATCCCCCCACCAGCCGCCCCTCTGGCAGCCATCAGTTTGGTCTCTACAGTAAAGAACCTGTTTTGGTTTATCTCTTTTTTCCCTTTGTTCCTTAAATTCCACATATGAGTGGGATCAATTGGTATTTGTCTTTCTCTGACTTATCTCACTTAGCATTATGCTTTATGAGTTCATGTTGTCGCAAATGGCAAGATTTCATTCTTTTTTCATGGCTGAGTAATACTGTGTGTGTGTGTGTGTGTGTGTGTGTGTGTTGCATCTTCTTTATCCATTCATCTTATCAATGGGCTGCTCCCATAATTTGGCTATTGTAAATAATGCTGCAATAAACATGGGGTTGCGTATATCTTTCTGAGTTAGCATTTTTGCATTCTTTGGGTAAATACCCAGTAGTGGAAATACTGGCTCATATAATAATCCTATTTTTAATATTTTGAGGAAAGTCTGTATTGTCTTCCACAGTGGCCGCACCAGCTCGCATTCCCACCCGCAGTGCGCGAGCGTTCCTCTTCCTCCGCATCCTCTCCAACACTTGTTATTTCTTGTGGTTTTGATTTTAGCCGTTCTGGCAGGTATGAGGTTATCTCTCACTGTGGTTTTGATTTACATTTCCCTGATGATGAGTGGCGTTGGGCATCTTTCCATGTGGCTGTTGGCCATCTGGATGTCTGCTTTGGAAAAACATCTTGGATTATTTGTTTTTTGGGTGTTGAGTTGTGTCCATTTTTTATATATTTTGGAAACTAACTCTGTCAGATATGTCATTTGCAAATATCTTCTCCCATTCAGTAAGTTGTCTTTTAGTTTTGTTCAGTGTTTCCTTTGTGTGCAGAAGCTTTTTATTTTGATGTAGTTCCGATAGTTTATTTTTTGCTTTTGTTTCCCTTCAGGAAACCTCTAGAAAAATGTTGCTATGGCTAATATCAGAGAAATTACTGCTTGTGCTCTCTTCTAGATTTTTATGATTTCAGGTCTCACACTTGGGTCCTTAATCCATTCTGAGTTTATTTTTGTGTGTGGTGTGAGAAAGTGTTCCAGCTGCGTTCTTCTGCATGGAGCTGTCCAGTATTCCCAGCACCGCTTGTGGAAGAGACATTTTCCCACTGCATATGATTTCCTGCTTTGTTGCACAGTAATTGACCATATATAATCATGGGTTTATTTCTGGGGTTTCTGTCCTGTTCCTTTGATGTATGTGTCTGTTTTCATGCCAGTACCAGACTGTTTTGATCACTGCAGCTTTGTAGCATAACTTGAAATCTGGGATTGTGATGCCTCCAGTTTTTGTTCTTCGTTTTCAAGATTGCTTTGGCTTTTCGGGGTCTTTTGTGGTTCCATACAAAGTCTAGGATTATTTATGTCTTTGTTTCTTATTGGAATTTTATGTAGATGAGCAAGCAAGCAATGTGTAAAGAGAATCCTAGATTTTTCTCTTCTAAGTGATAGGTTAAACATAATTTGAATTTGTGAAAGGGCAGACAGGCCAGTTGCAGACTGTGAAGGAGTGTCTGCAAACCATCCCTCCTGATTCCCAAACTGTCTGCTCATTACGAAATTTGGGCACGACCAGAATAAGGGGGAAAAAAAATGAGTCCGGCAAAGCCCTTTTAAATGTTCAGATTGCTGTGACCTCTAAATGAGAAAACCTTCTGTGCTCTGGTGCCAGGACAATGTAGTACGCAGTGAGTGGGCCTGTCTGCTTCTGCTGGGGGCTCCAGCCCCGAAAGGAGGGGGCGAGACTTCCTAACCGTGGCGGGTGTCAGGCCGTCAAGGGTCTCATTGCTGCGGCAGACCGTGAGGTTGGTCCCGACACGGTACGTGCCGTCCCCATTCACAGATGAGGAAACCAGGATTGGTTTGCGGCACACCTTGCCGATGGCAACACAGTAAATGGGAATTTGAACCTGCTTCCAAAACATAACCCTAAAACATCACCTTGTGTTTTCCTATTCTGCTCAGTTGCTTTTCAGTATTTCTCTTTGGAAATCCGCACTGGAAAGACAGAGTTACTCACTCTTTTTTGTGTAGCTTCTAGTTTGAGGACAGCTCAAAGTCCCTTCTGCCGTTTGAATGCCCTGGAGGCTGGCCCTGCGCAGGGGAGGAGCTGCGGAGACCTGTGAGGGTCTCTGTGTCTGAATGAGTAGGGGAAGGTTCAGGCTTTGGCTGGTTCATACCAACATTTCATCTGATCATTGGTTTGCCCTAAAATTTAGATTTGTAAAATATATTAATTTTTCATATCAGCTAGGATGCTTTTGTATCAATATTTTTTCTTTTATTTTTTTTAAGGATTTCTATTTATTTATTTGACAGAGATCACAAGTAGGCAGAAAGGCAGGTAGAGAGAGAGAGGAGGAAGCAGGCTCCCTGCTGGGCAGAGAGCCCGATGTAGGGCTTGATCCCAGGACCCTGGGATCATAACCTGAGCAGAAGGCAAAGGCTTCAACCCACTGAGCCACCTCAGTATTTTTCTTTTTAAACCAATGAAGATAAGAGTACCTAGAACAAAAGATGAAAACATTAAAACTCCTCAGGAGAGCAAATGGGAGTATTAACAGTGATAGTCTGTAGGTTTCCCAGGAGGTGCTGGAAATCTAAAGGTATTTGAGGGAAAAAATCTTACTGAAAACACAAAATTAAGGAAGAAGTACTCTTAAAGGGATTAGGTAAAAACAGTAGTTAATGTGTTTTTTTTTTTAAAGTAAAAATAGAAATCATTATCTAAAAATGAATTTTTGTTGTTGTACATAAAATGCCACAACTGTGGTAAACCCTGTCCACAGAGCAGATTATGGGTGAACATGTCCTGTCGCAAATTCATTATCGGGTGAATTGAGTTTTGGGCAAATTTGATGCTATCTAGATATTGTTAATGTTTTTTTTCTGATCATAATAAGAATGCCTGCAATGCTCAAAAAAACCAAAAGAAATGTACAGAAGAGAGTAAAAATCATCCACAACCCTACCTCTCAGTTTTTTTTAATCTCTTATGTATTTTCCTTCTTTTAGAGACTTTGTTTTGTTTTAACGGAGTCGAGCTCATGCTAGATAAACAGTTTAACGTGCTCAGCATCTTCCTACACACAGTCGCGCCTGTTGAACAGGCGGAGCAAAGAGTGCAGGACCAGGTCCCCGGGCATCCGAGAATCCACCCTTTGGAGTGTGGCCTTAAGGACTTTGGGTTAGAGGAGAGGGGGCAAGACTGTGCAGCGGTCAGGGCTCTGGAATTCCTCGGGGGAAGACTGGGTTCCCGCCGCTCCCCGTGGCGCTGGGCTTCCTGCTGCGATGATTACATCCCCATCACACGGTTGGCAAAAGCAAGTAAGTTCAGAAAGTCTTTACGTAGCCAGCTCTTCCCTCACAGCACCGCCCCCACCCCGCCGTGTCTTCGCTGGGTAACAAGTCCGTCTCGTGGATGCGGTTCTGCCTCCTGGAGGACTCATTCATCGGGAGAACGGTCACTGCTCCCTGCGCCCGGGGTGCTGCTACAGGAGGGACTCTGGCCAGCAGGGACTCTGCTGGGACTCACTGGATGTCCAGTGACCTCACACTTCACCGCTTTGACGGCCCTTGTGAGCTGTGGAGCGGTCAGAAGTAGGTGGCACCCGTCTGGTTCCAAAGCCCTGGCCCTCTTTGGTTCGGGGGTTCTGTGGAGGCCTTGACCTGAGTCCTGCGGCAAAAGAAAGGGACGTGAGCCCCTGTCCCGTGACAGCCTGCACTTCCCAGGGAGTGGGGTGGCAGGCAGATGAGGTGCGCGTCAGTGCAAGGCTCCAGAGGGCGATACCACGGTGCTTCCGAGGGGACAGGAGTGTCAGAAGAACGGTGGCATCGGTCAGCCCGGCTGCGGAGTGAGGGGGCAGCGGGTCTCCCAAGTAGCAGGGAGCTCGGTGACCACAGCGGAATGGGAAGGTGCCAGAGTTTGGGGAGCTCGGGGAAGGAGGGTGGGTGGGGTAGAGAGATGCCAAGGCCCCGGCGTGTCACAGTGTGACAGCAGAGACTAAGAAATGCCGAGGAAGCTCCTGTGGCCTTGGGGAGCACAGAGGAAAGGAGGTGTGTGTGAGCGGGAAGCTGGTGGGGATGGCGGAGCGCAGGGCCCGGGCTCGGGCCGAACGGCACGGCGGCCGGGAGCAGCCTGAGCACAGCGGGCCGAGCGTCCTCGGCGGAGGTCTGTAGCTCTACCCTGGTGGGTCTTGAGGGTCATGAAACAGTTCAGTATGACCCAAGACATGGCCCACACTCTCAGCAAGGCTGTGACCTAAGAGGGGGAGAAAGAGGAGCACAAATGCATTAGCAGGTGGTGGGGAGGGGGTTTTAGTCCCTCTCAGGCTGGTACCTGATCCTGCCTCCGAACTGTTTGCCACATGCCTGTGTCGTGCTTAGGGACCATGGCTGGTCAAGGGCACCAGCCTTGCTGGGACACCGGGGGCTCTGTCACTGCCGTGCCCTCCCTGGGGCTCCTCATTTCCTCCCAGATCCAGTTTCAAGCCCTTTAGCTTGCTCCTGGCTCAGCTCCTGGAGCTTTCAGTACTCCCGGGTTTTCCCGGATCGGGGTCTCTGGAGACAAACACCCAGCCCAGTAACGGGCAATAACACTGATCTCTGGAGTGCCAGGCTTGCGCTACGTGCTGTGTGGACCCCACCGCGTGGGTCCTTCCACAGCCCCACGAGGGTGGGCATTACAGATCCGATCCCGCAGTCCGTTCAGCGAGCTGGCACTTAGGGCCCAGTGTGGAGCCTCAACGCATGTGGTCAGACGCTCCAAGGCTGCTCCCCTCCTTGCCTGGGCTGTGGCTCCAGCACTGGGCCGCAGCACCCCCCCCCCCCCGCCAACCCCGTCTGCGGTGGCCCCAGGTCCCTGAAACACGAGTTCATCTGGCCTGTGAGTGGGAAGGAGTCGTTTTGTCACTGAAGCCAGCAGAGGCTGCGAGTCGTGTGCCCTTTCCATTCCGACATACGTGTGGGGACCGTGATGGGACCTGTTCGAGTGCGGGCCTGCCTCTCTGCAGAGTCCTCCCCCAGAAAACCACCTAGTCCTTGACATGCTTCATTGTGGGGGCTCAGCTCTGCTAGGCTGAGTATGTCCGACTCCTTATTTAATTAAGGCTGAAACAGCTCTTCCTATGTTCATAGATAAACGCAGGCACCCCCTCTTGCCCACACCACCTCCCAGCTGCCGGCCCACAGCCTGCTTGCGGCCCAGGCTCTGCTGCTCACTGACCTCCAGTCCCTGTACCCCGCCCCCATCTGCCCTGTAGTCAGCGAGGTCAAGCCTGGATTCCTCTGGGTGCCCCCGAGTCTAGGTCAGGGGAGAGGCACCTGCTCTCACCACCGAGAGGAGACGCTACAGTTTGACCAAAGGGCCCCCCAGTCCCAAGGCATTTAACAACCTGTAACCTGAGCAGAAGACACTGGAAAAACAACCTAACGGGCATTTGGGGACACCGCCGTCCTCTTGATGCTGCTTGTCTTTCCGTCCACTGGTTCTAATCACAGCCCCCGCTGGAGGCTGAAGCGGAGGGTACAGAGTGAGCAGTGAACGTCTCAGGCAGGAGAGGAGCTCGAGCGTGTGTGCTGTGGGAGTCTGGGGCAGGACCCGGCGGGAAAGGGAGAAGTGAGGACAAAGCCCTGGTGGGCACCTTTGCCAGAAGGAGTCATTGGGAGCGTGGCTGGGGCAAGACCCTGCTCCTCCTGGTCCCTGCTTCCCCAGGTATGTGCCTCCTCCCCCGCCACCTAAACGTCCCAAACCCAAGCCACCAGGGCCCCAAAGTAGCAGCCTGGCCCCATATACCCGATGAGGCCCACAGCTGCCCACTTGCTCACACACCACCCGAGGCTCCCTGCAGGCTGGTTCTGCTCTGTTTCCACTTCTGCAGGGAGGGCAGCATGTGTTCTCTCTGGAGCCCTGGAGCCGCCCCTCTGCGGCAGGGATGACGTGCAGCAGGCTGGTCGCTTGCCCCCGAGCCCGCCCCGAGTCCCAAGGGCCGGGCAAGAGTCCTGGCTGTGACAGGGAGCCCGATGCGGGGCTCGATCCCAGAATCCTGGGATCATGACCTGAGCCGAAGGCAGAGGCTTTAACCCACTGAGCCACCAGGCGCCTCTGCCCATCCTTTCTGTGCCCAGCTGGGCTGAGACGGCATCTTCTCCATGAAGTTCATTCAGGCTGCGGTAGGCGCCCTACCCCAGTGCCTCCGGCTGAATGTGTCTCAGCACCTGCTGTACTGCTTTCCTGCCCCACCTGGAAACGAGCTCTTCAAAGCTGGGGTCATGTCTTGATCCATGTCTGTAGCCACAGCCCGTGAAGTGTGATAGGTGCTTTGGTGCAAGTTCAGGGACGAAGCACTGATCAGCTCCTGCCCTGAGGAGCCGTGGAGGTACTGGGGGCAGAGCAGCTCACGTTTCCAAAGACTTGATGTACCGGCTGCTGCTGAGCGCCTTATCCACCATCCTGGGAGCAGAAAACATCGTGCCCATTCGGTGGACCACGAAACTGAGGCCCAGAGCCGTTCAGTACTTGTCCGGCACCTTTCAGATGAAGGAGCCCGTCGCTGGGAAGGGAGCCTTTAGGTGACGCAGCCGGGCAGAGGGTACTTCCTGCGGCTCTCTCATTCGGCTCTCAAAACAGCCCCATGGGAGACAGGAGTAGTGTCGCTGCCTGCGACCTAAGCGCTCGGGGAGATGCGGCGTCTTGTTCAGGGGCACCAGCGAGGAAGAAGTGAGATCAGAATTCAAACCCCCTGACCAGTCCTGAGCAGACAGACCCTGAGGAGAGGACCCCGAAGGCCAAGGGAAGCCCTCGAGGCAGGAGCTGGATTTGCCCGTGGTGTCTCCCACCTGACTGGCAAGAGACTCTGACGTGACAATTCTCATTGTCATTTAGTAACGGGCCATGACAGGGAGCCCAGCTAATGCGGATGTGGGTGGGAACCAGCGGGTCCTCCTAGATCTCAGGGATCACTGTCAAAACCCTTTCCTTGCATCAGGACTAGCTGCTGGCTGCCCGAAGTCGTCCAGCCCGCCACCTCCCCGGCTACGGCTGCTTTTGTGGAAGACAACGACAGGGGCCCAGGAGGTGGGCGAGCAGGCAGGAGCAGACGTGGCAGGAGCAGACGTGGCCCAGGGCCGACCAGCGCCGGCCGGGGAATTCAGCTGTAATTTACGTGATGGAAAACAACAGCCCTCTCTTGGCCTGTGATTCCGTTTTAGAAACACGATTGCGCTGTCACTAGCCGGGTGCCCATTTCTTTAGATGCGAGAGGGCTCGGGAGGGCAGTGCCGGACTCACGTTGGGCCTCAGCAGTTCGTTCTCCGAGGGGCGCAGGCTGACCGTAGAGGAGCTTCTGCGATCGTCCAAGAGGAGTCGGCCGGAGAGGGTGCGGACTCCGGAGGGAGCGCAGACCGCCTCGGCTACAGGAGGAGACTGCACCTGGGCCGATGTGCATATACGCTACCCCACTGATCAGCCCCGAGTCCGGAGCCTCGAGCAGAAAAGGCTTCTCAACTCTGGGCAGGAACGTCGCAGGGCCCGTGCACCAAGCTGCCCTGTCCTCTTCGGGGGCATCGCCAAGCTCTCCGTGGCTCCCAGGTGGCAATCATGGCTAACGGTCACCGGATTATCCCAGAGGCCTTGAACTTCAGCTAACATCGTCCACACCGGACCCCTGCAGTCCTCTCGGGAAGCCAGCGAAGTAGGCCTTGTTACCTGCAACTTACAGGTGAGGAGACTCGTTCTGATAAGACGGGTCTAGCTGGTAGGCTGCATGTATCCGGCACACACGGCTGCTTTGCTGATCAATTTGCTAATCTTGGGTGGGCGGAAGAGAGCTGCTTTGGGCTTCAGTTACCTCTTTAAGAGACGGGGCACTTTGAACCCCGGGAGTTTTGTCTTTTCTCTGCGTCCAGCCGTGCAGCCCCGAGAGCTTGTGCACATGTCTCCCAGAAACCCCAGCGAAGGGGAATTGGAGAGGGGAGCCAGAGCAGGGCTCAGAGTGGGGCGGAAGGAAGGTGGATATGGGGGGAGCCGTGAGGCGGCTGGCGGCGCTCCACCCCAGGCCCCGAGATGCTGCAGGCCCGGCGGCTCGGGGATCGCGCAGACCTGGCGGGTCCGAGCTCACGGGACTTCCTCCGAGAACGCACCACGCGTCCCTATTTTAGGTTCTTCCAGTTCGCTTTGCTGTTTGCCGCCGCGGTGAACAGGAGCGTTCTTTCCTTCCCGAACAGGGCGCGTATGCATCCCGAGGCAAGGACCGCACTTTAGACTTCCTTTTTCCTCAGCACAGCGCACGGCAGAAAAAGCACCGCCTTGATACGAGTGACCTTCTCGGGACTTCCTGGATCTTTCTTCAGCTCTATGAATAAAAGTTAGGGTACATACACATGTATTTGCATGGGAACCCTGTCCCTGCTCCAAAGTAAAACTGGCCTGTGTGTCTCTCCAAAAATTGTTTTTCCGCTCTGGGTCTCAGTTTATCCATCAAGAAAATGAGGCTGTTTGCCTTGGGGGACGGGGGGGCTTCGAGCTCCAAGCTCCTTTGGGTTCTAATCTCCTCTTGGATCCACAGTGTTTTTCCTCCAAAAACTGATTTGATGAAGACTTGGCTTCTCCTCCCGACCTGCCCCAGTGGCTTCTCTCCTGCCTGGCTCTTGTTCCCTGCCCCCCTGCCCTCCACCTCCCGTTTTTCGCTGACTCTGGAACTAGAGAAGGAGCCGGCCCCTCCTGGCTCTTCAGGGGGAGTCCTGATGAAAACAGATCCTGCCCTGTTTGCCTACGAGCTCTGACGGCAGTCTGAGCCAGCTGTGTGCTGCGTAAGGTGACATTCAGATTCCCCAGCCTGGCCACGGCTCCTCCACGCAGCTAATGGAAAAGTGATCTGAGTGGGCCACATTGTATATGCACAAGTTCTTTTCCACTGTCCCTCTGTGCTGCTTTGGGTTTCCCTCGAGAGCAGGCTGTCGGAGCAGAACAGCGATTTGAAGTGAACTGGCCTGGGCGCCTGGGTAGCTCAGTGGGTTAAGCCGCTGCCTTCGGCTCAGGTCATGATCTCGGGGTCCTGGGATCGAGTCCCGCATTGGGCTCTCTGCTCAGCAGGGAGCCTGCTTCCTCCTCTCTCTCTCTCTGCCTGCCTCTCTGCCTACTTGTGATCTCTGTCTGTCAAATAAATAAAATCTTAAAAAAAAAAAAAATGAAGTGAACTGGCCTGGCTCTGACCAGGCCTCTTGGGATCTCCAGGACTTGAGTCTGGAAGCGGAACCGGAGCTCCCGCCGGCCCACCCTGCCCGGCAGCAGGAGCCCTGGTGTGGCAGCAGTAACCTGCGGGAACAGGCCCGAGGGTGCCCTTCACCTCCTGCAGGACCCAGATCAAGCTCCTTTCTGGAGTTGGAGGCCTTTCCTGGTCTGCCCCGGGGGTTCGCATAACCCCTGTCTTAGGGGTCGTCTGGACTTCCCAGCCAGCTCCAGACAGGCCAGGCCTCATTGTACCTCCCAGTCTCCGCACTGGCTTGCGTCCACCCTCTCCCTGGCACTCGTGCGGGCCCCTCCGTGTTGCCGCGGCTCAGTAGTCTGCCTGTAGCATACACCTGCACTTGGAGCCCCGTCGGCCCCCTCCGGCCCCTGAGCCCTCCCTGGCCCTGGCCTAGGACCTGCACACGTGAAGAAGACTCAGGGCCAATGCTCTGGTAACTCCCTTGATTGAGAGTTCAGTTTTAGGGGGGTGCCTGGGTGGCTCGGTGGGTTAAAGCCTCTGCCTTCGGCTCAGGTCATGATCCCAGGGTCCTGGGATCAAGCCCCGCATTGGACTCTCTGCTCAGCGGGGAGCCTGCTTCCCTTCCTCTCTCCGCCTGCCTCTCTGCCTACTTGTGATCTGTCTGTCAAACAAATAAAATCTTTTTTGTTGTTGTTAAGATTTTATTTATTTATTTGACAGAGATCACAAGTAGGCAGAGAGGCAGGTGGAGAGAGAGAGAGAGGGAAGCAGGCTTTCTGCTGAGCAGAGAGTCCGATGCAGGGCTTGATCCCAGGACCCTGGGATCATGACCTGAGCCGAAGGCAGAGGCTTAACCCACCGAGCCACCCAGGCGCCCTAAATAAATAAAATCTTAAAAAAAAACAAAAAAATTCAGTTTTAAAACCTTGCTGGCTCTGGCCCCAGGTGTGTCTTTCGCAGAGGCTGAGCGGAGGAAGAAACGCCCGCCCTCGGGGACCACCCGGGCGCCTTTAATGGGGAAAGGGCTGGATGGAGAGGCTGGGCGGTGCGGGGTGGGACTGGTTTGGCTGGAAGCTCGATCCCAGGAAAGCCCTCCGATCCCCTGGGGAAGGACCAGCAAGTCGCTGGTTAGCGAGAGGCAAGAGGCGGGAGGCGGTGGGCGCTGCCCCCCTGCCCCAAACCCGCCCCTGAACCAGCCCTGGCCAGGTCTCTGAGGCGGCCACGGTCTCCACTCCTCCGCTCGGAGAGCTGGAAGAGCAGAGGGGCTCGTGGAGTTTATATAGCCCCCCTGTATATATTTAGAGATAAGAAGTTCATTTAGGGATTAGGGGCCGCTTCTTGTCTATGCATCATTAAGCATACCACATCTGCTACTGAGCTAGCAATCAGCAGAATATTGAGAAAAGTTATAAAGAAATCTTTGCGACGCTTCATTTTCATTCCCAGCTCCCCGAGTCCTGGCGCAGACTTTTGCGAGGGAGCCTCAGGGAGGAAGTGGAGCCGGGGCTCCAGGAGCCAGCGCTGGGTGCCGAGAAGCAATTCACTGGACTGGGACCTGCCGCCTCCCGCGTGCACACGTGCCTGTGGTCGTGGAGAGCAGACAGTGGACAGTGGCAGAGGTGACCTCTGACAGAGCATGTGCATTTGCCCGTGGAGGCCACGCTGGCAGGGCAGGTGGCCTGGTCCAAAGCTGAGGGGCTCTCGGAGGTCCTGAGCACCTCTCCATTCCTCTGGGTGTCCTTGACCAGGCCCTTTCCCCCTGCGGTCCTCAGTCTCCTTACCTGCGAAATGGGTATTTGGCTGCTACTGCTCCGGGGGGTGCTTCAGGGTCTGGCAGCTGCTCTGCCCAGCAAGTACTCGGGCCTTGGCCGCCCTGGGGGGTGGCAGAGGGCTGCTAGCTGGCGCGCTGGTCCTGGACACAGCAGAAGCACCATTGTGGGTTCCGGAGGCACCCTGCCAGGAACCGGGGGCAGCAGGTGGATGTCCAGCCTCCCTGGCTCCTTCAGCAGCCCAGAGAACTGAGTCCCTTCACCTGCATTCCTTGGGGACCCGGGGCCAGCTGGGCCTGTTTGGCCCCGGGGCTGGTGGAGTGGTGGCCGGTCCACCAGTGTGACATGCGGCGCGTTAAACTGCAGGTGTCACTGTTAGCCCTGCAATGGGGGCTCGGCTCTCCGGCCCTAGGGCGGCCACAAAGGAACCTGATCGCTCCCGCCGCCGGCGGGCTCCGCCACCAGCGGCTCGGCCAGGGGCGCCCCCTCCTCTCGCTGCCCCTTGAGCGGCAGACCCGGGGAAGTGGAGGCCCCCCACCCCCAGGCCGCAGCGCATGTGCGCAGGACCGGGGGAGGCGCCCCCACCCCACGGGGCTCGTGGGGCCCACCTCGGCCTTGCTGACCTCGCCGACCTCGGGGCAAGAGGGGCGGAAGCGGGCCGGGAGGCCGCTCAGGGCGGGGGCAGCACGCAGCCGCGTCCACACGGTTGGGCGCCTGGAGGCCTCGGGGACCTGCGGCCCGGGCTGGGCAGGGACCCTGAGCTGCAGAGACCAGGTGCGTTGCCCTTTACTGAGCAGCCGCCAAGGGAGGAGACACGCGACGGAAGAGGGGTCCTCCCCGCCCCGCCCCTGGTACCTGGGATGGGCGCCCGTCCCCCTCCCGCACCGCCGGCAGCTTCTGGCTGTGAAAGGTCCCTTCTCTGAAAAGTCCGTTTTTGAGAAATGTCCAGGTGGCTGTTGTTTTCCAGGACACTCACCCCGGAAAGCACCTTCTGTGTGTTGCGCTGCCAGAGGATGCCAGCCCGCGGGGGGGTCCCGGGGCACCGCGCCCCGCCCCGGGGGCAGGTTCCTGCAGGTGCCCAGCGAAGCCTGCCCACCTGGCTTCAGGGTCTGCTTGAGCCCCAACGTGCCCTCCTCCACTGAGTGTGCTCCTCTTAACATCCTGGACACACAGACACTTCCTGGAACCAGGTTTTTGGGGGGGTCTCCCTCTGGGAGCTGGGGGACCCCTCCCCGTCCAGCAGCTGCAGCTGAAGGGGCCGCCAGGCTCCCGGCTCCCCGCTCCCCGCTCTTGATTTGTTTTAAAGACGGCGTAGAAAGAAGGGTGCGCGTGTGTGAGTGTTGGTGAGGAGTGAGGACACGGAATATTTCCAGGCCTTCAGACACGGAGACAAATAAATTTTTGAATAAGGCCGGTCCACGTACTGTGACCGCAGAGCAAATGCCAATCTCTGTTTCCAAACACAGACTCGTGAATTCTTATTCCAGTTGGTGACTGAGCCTCCAAACAGGACATTACCTATGCATCCGGGTGAGGCTCCTTGGCCGCCCACGTCAGGTGTGGCCTTCCCAGCACCGGGTCCCTTTAATCCCGGGGTGGGGGGAACCCCGGGGGGAGGAGGAGCAAGAGAAGAAGGAAACGAGGAAACCCATGACCGGCCGCATTCGGTCTGTTTCCTTCAGTCCCTAAAGCGTTAAGGGACTGGGAGATAAAAAGATGCGTGCAGGGAAAAGCAGCAGCCACAGCGATCTTCCACAAAGATCTTTTTAGTGTCAACTTAAATGTACACAAATAGCGGATGATGATCTCTTTTATTGGACTAACATTTATCCAGTAATATCCACACACTTTTAAAACCATTGAGGCCTCCTCTTCAGGTGTTCATTTGAATAGAAATAGCTGAATGAGTGTTTTTATAATTGATCCCCTGAGAACTGAATGTCTAGTGCTGCATAACCAACATTTTCCCATTGCTGGGGTTTTTTTTTTTCCCCCAAATTGCCACTCTGCAAAATTAGGATTTTGTACAGTTTTGATAAGAGAATTAACCTCCCACGTGCCGAACTCCCCGAGTGTGAGAGGCTCCCGGGAGTCGGCCTGTGCAAGGTCAGCTCTGCCGGTCGGCTCATTTCTGGGGCTGGGGGCTCGGCTGCGTCTTGGTTCCAGGGAGGAAATTCTCCGGGTAGTGATGGGAGGTGGATCTGACAGAGGCTCCTGGGCCCAGGAATGCCAGCTTCTTACTCACCCCCTTTGTATGCAGCAGGGCAGGCCTCGCCCTCCCCAGCAGCTCCCTGGCGGCTGGCCCACACTGGCCTGGGGTTGCTCAAAGCCCCAGACCTTGGGAAGAGAACAGAAGACTTTGCTCCCCTTCTGGTGCTTTCTCCGAGTGCTGCTAAGTACTTTTAATGATCCACTAGTTTGGGGGTTATGATCATAATAAATGCTCACTGCAGAAAATTTGAAAACTACATAGAAACATAAAGTTGGAAACAAATATTACCCCAATTCCACTACCCAGGGCGAGACATTGGTGGGTTTCCTGCCAGTCTCTCTCTACGGGCGCGTGTTAAGTGTATGTCTATGAAATCGGGATCCTGCTGTATCTACAGTATTGTCTCCGTTTTTCCCTTTGAGCGGAACGTACAAAGCAGCTCCCGCGCCTTCCCGCGTGTTGCTAGCGTTCCTGTGACTGCCTCGCTCGGCCGTCCAGTGGCTCCGCTGAAAGAATTTAATTGCTCCTATTGATGGACAGCGAGGTGAGAGCTCACGTACAAAAGGAGTGTCCCTGGCCCTTCGGAGGGAGGCTGATTTAAACCAGAGCAAGGAAGCGACTTAGGAAAAAATTTCCCTTTGGGACCCTGAAGGTATAGAAAAGGCAGATCCTTCCCCTGAGCAGTGCCAGGCTTCCTTGGTAAGACACACCCCCGGTGACTGCAGCAGGTGACAGTGGCCAGGATGCCTGTGAGCAGGGGCCTCGGGTCCCCATCCCTCCTGGGCCTCACGTGTCCCTTCCCGCTGAGTCAAGTTGCCATCAGTCCTGGATCCTGTAGGCTGCCTTCCGCTGGAGCGAACAGAGCCCCAGCTCAGCCGGCTTCGAAGGCAAGGACACGGTCACGGGACAGATTCCCCGAGGAATCTGGTGGGCCGATTCAGCCACTGTGCAGTATCACCAACGGACCCACAACTCTGCGGGCCACCCTCAGCATGGCGGCTCCGCCCAGTCTGCCCCCTCCAGTCCGGGCACGCCCTCCAGACACGGAGAAGGTCAAAGGTGGGAGAGGCACTGTTTCTTCGAATGGGATTTTTTTTGGGTGGGGAAGTGGTCAGCAGGGACATGCTTTTCCAGAAGGCCAGGCCTCATTTCGGGTCTGGCTTCCCTCACCTCTCATTGGCTGAAACCACAGGCCCATCCCTAAGTCGGTCATTGGCAAGAAGGGGTTCATCCTTCCCGAGGCCGAGGCTGACAGCTACCTGGGAAGGGTTGAGAGGCACTGGGGTGCCTTGGGATGTGCACTTTGCCCTTCCGGGTGTAGAATCCCTACACCTCAGCTTCCCCAGGCCTTTCAGGCTGCGGGCATTGACTTCACCAAGCTGTGAGTTCACTCAGAACCCGAGGCAGCCTCACCAAGTGACCAGACCGTTCACTGTCCCAGCCTCGGAGGCTGGTGGGAGCACTTGGGATCCTGGGGTGCACTGTGAGACCTGCGGCCTTCCCAAATTCCAGGGTGCCCGAGGAGCCCCCGTGGTGGCTTTGCTTGGCTGGACCCCTAGAGGCTGCCTCGTTGCTGTGGATCCTCTCCCCTGCCTTCGGTGCCCTGCTGCCCTACTGTGCGCTTCTGCTTTCTCAGGTCCGTTCCTCCCACTTCTGGAAAAGGAAATGAATTGTCCTATGGAGAATCCCTCCACCAGGGGCAGTCATCCGGATTGAGAGAGGCCGACTTCACCCCAATCCTGGTACCATGACCGGTTCAGGGTGCCGGATAGCCAGTCTTGGCATCACCCGCCCTGCCCAGAGCAGTCTGATCAGTTACTTCGGGGAGGGGCATGTGATCCAACATTGTTTCAATAAGCACTGAGCCCAGAGCTGGTGGTCCCCAACTCACTAACCCAGGAGAGAGTCTGCCTGACAAGAAAGCCACCAGAATACTTACCTGGCAGGGGAGATACCATGATCACGAAGGTGGTTTTCCCAGGGCGAGGCTTATCCATTGCACTCCGGATGTGCTGACCCCTGCGATTTCCCCAAATGTGGGAAACTCGACTGCATAATTTGTGGTAGTGGGGGGACTGCGTTCGCGCTTTCCCCTAATTAAAAAAAAAAAAAAAAAAAAAAAAAAAAAGAAAGCCACCAGAGACGATAGCAGAGCTTAAAGATGGAGAGAGACCCAGGTCCTGATGGCGCCCACTGAGCCCCTAGATCCAACCATGCCTGAAGCAGCACTACGCCTGAAATGATCACTTATGGAAGCCAGTCATTATTTTCTTTTCACGTGGACCAGATTAAGTTGGGTTTTTGTTGCAGCTGAAAAGAGTCTTGATCAAAACACCCCCCTTCCCCCGGCAGTGGGTTGCTCTTCCAAAACCAGGATCCCATGGCCGTGTTTTGTTAACTCTTCTTGATCCTGGCGTCAGGCCAGGCCCCGGTGACCCCAACTTCGCCACTTCCTTTGGGTGCTAAAGCCTGAAGCCTCGTCAGACCCTTGCTGGGGCCACTTCCTCCAGTCCACGGAGCTTCTCTGCAGGACAGCTGGCTTGCCCTGTGCCCTCAGAATGGCCTGGTGTCCACCAGGATTGTCAGTCAGAAACAGGAAAGGCATTTCCCTCTCTCTCCACACTGACTCCTCCCTCTGCCCAGACGTTCACGACTCCGGGGAGAGTTTCCTGATAATTCAGCTGAAAATTTCCGTGGCTCACTTTCTGCGTCTCTGAGCTGTCCCCTCGGGCTCCTCTAGCGCCTCGGCTCCTTCCCCAGGCCCGCGGTCGGAGTGCATCTCTGGCCATGGCACTGTTCAGCCAAGCTCGGCACATTTCCTTGTTCATCTTTCTTCGTACATCGTGTCTCCAGCCTGCTAATCACTGTGTACACATTTCAAGGGATGCTTTGCCATTGTCGGCTCTGGTGTTGCGAGGCCTCCCTCCTTTTCCGCAGCAAGGGCCTTTTTCGGCAAAAAGCGACTTTCCCTGTGTCCAAATGCTCATGGGGCCAGAAGGGAAAGGGAACCGGGGGAGGGGGTGGGGGGAGCAGGCCCGGTGTCAGTTGTGGATCGTGGGGTGTGGCAGAATCGTGCCTGGGACCTGCCCAGAGTGGGCGGCGGCCTCTCAGGGCCTGCCGGGTGTCACCACGTGGGAATCCGTCTCTGCATTGTCGAGGTTGTGATTTCTTGGGGGAAGGTGGACCTCCGTGTTCCTATGTGAAAGTTCCCTTAAAAAGAAAAAAACCTGCTGGCAACGCAATAAAACATTTTAAATGCTGTGACGACCAACCGTCTCTTTGACCACCCGTTTGTGACTTCAGTCTGAGCAGACGAATAAAATGCAAGGACTGTCAGACCACAGAGCGCAGGGTGTCCTTGCGGCCGGACCCTGGGCAGAGCAGGGAGGCCTGTGCTCTGGTGCCCCCCACCCGCTGTGGAACCTTGTGCGCATTATTTGATCTTCGACATTTCTAGCTGTGTATGTACCTTTCCCTAACCTTTGTGACCGTCCTACAAGATGGATTTCATTATTCTCATTTTGCAGAGGAGAAAACCCAGCTCAGGTTGGTGAAACATCCTCGCCAAAGGGCAGGGCTGGAAAGGGGCGGAGCCCGTGTTCCCGGGTCCTGTGCCAGTTCGTGCCTTGAGCCTGGGCCCATCTCCCGGGTGTCCAGGAGCCGGCCGTGTGAGTGAAGAAGAGTTTGGAATGTCTTCAGTGGCTCAGGCTGTTGCAGAACCCGGGACCTCCCAGGCTCACAGGTGGCTTTGTTTGTGGATGTGACCTTGCTCTGGCTCTCCACATCGTCAGCACACCGTGTTCTCTAGCCCCATTTTCTTGCCACGTTCTTGGTTCTGGGTCATGTGTCAAAGACTGTTGGCCCTGGGTTAGGATTTCATGATTGCAGAACGACTCCAACAGGAGCGTCTCGTGCGAACGGCTCCTCCCGTGAGGTCTGCTCTGCCCGTGAGTGGGACTGTGGTGCCTGGTCCTCCTTGTCATCTGATTCTCACTATCCCTTTGTTCACCTGAGAAAATGGCTTCTGAGCGGAGGGAGATCTCACACAGCTCGTCTCACAGGCTGCAGAGACAAGACCGCACCCCAAGCCTGCGGGCCATGAAGTCCTCTCCCCGGCACCATGGACGCCCCTTCTCCCTCTTTGGGAGGGACTGTGGGACCTCAAGCTTGACCCGCCCCCTGGGAGGATGGCTAGCGCTTTTGCAGCACACTGTGATCCCCAGCTCTTCTTCTGCTCTGTGGGCGCCGGCCCAGATGGCTTTGGAGCCTGGGTTCTTTGGCCTGGGTCCTGCTCTGTTCTCTCTACTATGAACAGGGAATGGTTACGCCCACGCTGAGGCAGCCGTGTGCCTGGTCCACACCGTGTACTCGCACGCACACGCCAATGAATAGTGCTTCTCGAGACACTGGGCCTGGCTCCGCGCAGGCTTTGACCCTGGTGGCTCCTCTCCAGGCCCCAGCCAGCGTCCTCCCAGTGCCAGATGGGGCCTGCTGTTTTCCCGTGGTCTGTGGGGCCCAAGCTGCAGAAACATTTATGCCAGGACTCTCCCCAGGGCTCTCAGGCTGCCCCACACAGCGAGGAGGGGCGGGAAGAGCAGGAGGGCGGTGGGACCCATGAGGGAATCAGAGGCAAGACGAGCTTCATCACCTGTCTTCCTGCTCCAGACCAGCCTTGGACCCTGCAACACCCTGCCCAGAGGGGCCAGTCCCCAGCTGAAATGCGGAGGGACTCTGTCCAAAGTCAGGACCCTGACCGAGGCCTGGCTGTGGAGACGTGACCTCCCCTTCCTGCTGCTCTGTAGCCATGCAAACCGGACCTCACGTTCCTGTCCCCCGGCCTCTGAATGTGTTTTTTTTTTTTGTTTGTTTGTTTTTTTTAAAGATTTTATTTATTTATTTGACAGACAGAGATCACAAGTAGGCAGAGAGGCAGGCAGAGAGAGAGAGAGAGAGAAGCAGGCTCCCTGCTGAGCAGAGAGCCCGACGCAGGGCTCGATCCCAGGACCCTGAAATCATGACCTGAGCCGAAGGCAGAGGCTTTAACCCACTGAGCCACCCAGGCGCCCCCGGCCTCTGGTTTTTTAGCTCAGTTCTCGGGACGCTCACCCAACCCATCTGCCTTCGTAGCCTTTTCTGGGAGCGTGGGGACTCTCCTGCCCACCGAGAAACTGGGAAAACGATTCTCGTGGCCTGCAGGTGAGCCTCACCTCTGTGGGAATTGACTCCCTCAGTCCTGTCTCAAGAGGGTGGTCGTTTGCAAGAAGAATGTGGCCATTTCAGGTCTTGGGAGATGGAGCAGAATTTGGGCGGGAAGGCTCTCAGCTGCTCCTGAAACAAAAATGGGAGGAAGAAAGTATGGGTGCTTCTGGGAGGTGGGAAGGAGCCCCCGCCCCAAGCACAGACTGCGAGGGCGCCTCCCCAGATAGCAGCAATCAAGAGAAATAGTAATTTAACGCCCTATTTTAAAACTCAAAATCGCTGGAGAAAACCCATGATGAACAAAATATCAACATTTTAAAGCCAGGATCGGGCACCTGGGTGGCTCAGTGGGTTGGGCCGCTGCCTTCGGCTCAGGTCATGATCTCAGAGTCCTGGGATCGAGTCCCGCATCGGGCTCTCTGCTCAGCAGGGAGCCTGCTTCCTCCTCTCTCTCTCTCTCTGCCTACTTGTGATCTCTCTCTGTCAAATAAATAAATAAAATCTTTAAAAAAAAAAATACTACTTATCTTGGGACGCCTGGGTGGCTCAGTTGGTTGGACGACTGCCTTCGGCTCAGGTCATGATCCCGGAGTCCTGGGATCGAGTCCCGCATCGGGCTCCCAGCTGCATGGGGAGTCTGCTTCTCCCTCTGACCTTCTCCTCGCTCATGCTCTCTCTCACTGTCTCTCTCTCAAGTAAATAAATAAAATCTTTAAAAAAAAATACTACTTATCTTGATTTTGGGGACATCCCCTTCAATTCTGTGGCCAAGGTGAGTACCCTCTTTGCCTCAACCTGTTCCCAGCCCTGGGAAGACAGTGGTCCCCAAGCACAGGAGGCCCCCCCATAGGACACCTGGCTTCTTCTCTGCTCCTGGGATCCCTTGCGGCCCCTGACTTGGGTGGAACCCCTCACATGGACAAAGGCCTCATGCGTTGAGTATTTTCTTGTGGAAATTGAGCGAAGCACTGCTTTCAACACCCAGAGAGATGCCATAGGGCCAAGGGGGCTCATGGGAGATGACCCGGGGACCAGGCAGTTGGAGACAGATGTGGACGTGGCTCTTCCTCTGGCAGGGCTTGGGGCCGAGCCCGGGTGATCTAGGGCGGGGTGGGCTGGTGGACTTCCTGACACAGCACTGAGGCCAGCTCCCCGGCTGCAAGGCAGATCCTCTGTCTTCATCTCTGCTGCGCATTGCTCCTCTCTGGCCGTGGCCCCCCTGGGGACGAACAGGGCCCCGAGAATCCCAGCAGCTTTTGAGGGCAGAAGAAGCACAATCTTCTGGACAGCAGAGGGCATCGGAGTTTGGTCACAGATCTCAAGCCAAAACTCATTTTTATGGCTGGAAGGTTGTCCTTCTGGTTTGTCTCTGCTTTTCCAGGGGCTGACGGATACCCTGCCAGGGGCGGCTGCGTCTCTCCCTCCCCGTGTCTGGGGTGGGCATTGCTAACACAGCTCGGTTGCCAAGCCCAGAGGACCGTCCTAACCCAGAACTTCAGGATGTCACAGCCAAATTACAGGAGGCGGCCCCCCAAATGGAATTTGTCCCTGTGGGCTAGGTCGTTCCTTCTGTCTCTTCTCCTTGGTGGTGGTGGGTTTGCACTTGGAAGTCTGTGTCCTGGAGGGAGGATTGGGGGCTGCTGGACTCATGGGGATAGAGGTATGAGGGCGGCAAGATCACAAGAGAAACTCTGAATTTATGGCTGTACTGTTGACCCTTGAAGAACACCGATTTGTACAGTGTGGTTCGCTTACACGCGGATTTTTTCCAACAACACTGTTGACTGTATTTCTTCCTTAAGATTTTCTTTCTTTTATTTTTTAATTATTATTATTATTATTTGTTGATTTAGAGAGAGAGAGAGCATGTGCACGAGCGGAGGGAGGGGCAGAAGGAGTGGGAGAGAGGATCCTAAGCAGGACCCATGCCCAGCAAGGAGCCCGCCCCTGAGACCAGGATCTGAGCCCAAACCACACATTGGATGCTTAACCGACCGAGCCACCCAGGTGCCCCACCTGGTGATTTTCTTTTTCTTTTTTTTTTTTTTTTTATTTTAATTTTATTTATTTTTTATTTTTTAAAAGATTCTTTTTTTTTTTTTTAAGATTTTATTTATTTACTTGACAGAGAGAAATCACAAGTAGATGGAGAGGCAGGCAGAGAGAGAGAGAGGGAAGCAGGCTACCCACTGAGCAGAGAGCCCGATACGGGACTCGATCCCAGGACCCTGAGATCATGACCTGAGCCGAAGGCAGCGGCTTAACCCACTGAGCCACCCAGGCGCCCTTAATGACATCTTTTCTCTCTAGTTTATCTTATTGTAAGAATATAGTATCTAATACATGTAACGTACAGACTGTGTGTTAATCCACTGTTCACGTTGTTGGCAAGACTTCTGGCCATTAGTCGGCTATGAGTACTGAAGTTTTGGGGGAGTCAAAGTTATGGTTACACTCAGATTCCGGACTGGGAGGAGGGGTCGGTGCCCCTAATGTCTGCGTTGTTCAAGGGGCGACTCTAAACACACATTTATAGAGTAAAAAAAAAAAAAAACAAGAGACTCCAGCAGGCTGAAGAGACTGCCAGAGACATCGGACAGGTTGTCACTGGTCATGAAGGACACCGTACGGGGGGGTGAGGAGAGTTTCAGGGTCATTGATGCCAGCTGTTTCAAAGGATCATACAGGTTCCCGGGGCCTCCACCAGCTCCCGCGAATGTTCGAGCCCACGCTGGGCCGGCCAAGCCTCATCCCCGGAGCGCACGGGCCTGGTCTGGGGTCCTGGCTCCGCTCTAGACCGCTCACGGCCTTCAGCACCCAGATTTCTCACCTGCCGGATGGGAGGACAGCTTCTCTCCGGTGGTTGGGAAGATGGAGGAAGGTGAGATTTCAACGCTCAGCAGGGTGATACGCACATCAGGCACTTACTGACCCCCGGCCCTGCCTGTTGCCCTCTGCCCTTCTCCGGGTGATCCTGCGCCCAAAGCTGATGCCTTTCTGAGTTGAAGACTTGGCCTCTGCCAGTCCCACCTGAGACTTACTCTCGATTTTCATATCTGGAGCCCAAACCTCAGTGCAGATGAAAAGGTGTAGAAACTTTACACCCCGGGCAGCTCCAGGTTTTGTGGGGGCGGGGGTGGGGTGTAGGTCTGGAGTTTATGCAACGTGGAGTGTCCTCTCTCAAAACTATGCGTTCTGAATCGGTCTCAGGACCATGGAAGGGGCCTGGGCAGGCGAGGAGGCCCGAAGCTGAAGCTGCTTTAGCTTCTCAGCAAATCCCCAGTGATCACACGTCACTCAGGCAGCGAGCGGGGCTCAGGGTCTAGACCCCATCTTCTCCTCCTTGGACGCTATTTGGAAGCCCCCAGAGTGGAGCCTGGGGAGGAGGGGGAGGAACTGGAGGAGGGGAACCCTGTCTCCCCCTTAACCACGCCCAAGTGCCCTGTCCTTGAAATCTGGCTGCTCTGGGAGGCCCCCTGCACACCCGCAGCTCTGAGACCAAGAGGCTGCTGGGGACATGGGCTAGAGCCAAGAGGCATAAAGCTGGAATCCAGGATGCGCCCTGCCTGCCAGGCCCTCCTGAGCCTGCCCAGCTCAGAGATGAGGCTTCTGCACCCAGGCCTGGCCTCCATCCGTCTGTCACCCCTCCCTCTCCTTCCCCTTCCCCGCCTACGCCCCACCCCACCCCTAGCCTTCTTCCTGCCCAGTCTCTCTGGCTTCCCTCCTCCCCTTCCTCCTCCTCCTCTGGCCTGCCCCCCCAGGTGGCTGGGCTCTGGAAGGCTCTTCTCCCTCTGGAGGTATCTGCTCAGGTCTACAGGACCCCCTCCCCCTTCCCAGCACGGGCCCAGCTGGGACGGGGGTGATGACGAAGCCGTTCAGTTGCCTGGAAAGGGCTGACAGCCGACACAGCCCTGGTCGGGCAGAGCAGGTCCCCAGCCAGCTGGTGAGGGGATGGGCCCGAGCCAGGTAATTATTGCCTGGTGCAGAGGTCGAGAGCCGCAGAGCGGCTGATGTACTAATGAAACACAAATGGGACATCTGTGTTCAGGAGTTCAGCAAACCATGGAAAGCCCAACTTTGCCAGGAGTTTATGGACTCCTGAAAGCAGCTTTGCTCCTTCCGGCTAAGGGAGCAGTCAACACCCCGGAAGCCACTTCCCTGCTTCTGCACGTGTTGTGTATCTGGGGGTGCTGCTGTGCCGTCCCCCACCCCCGACCCCCAGGACTGGCTGGGCGAGGGGGTGTTGGCTCGGAAAGCCCCCAGGCCAGGGCTCTGGGGCGGGGAGGGATGAGAGGTGGCAAGGCCATGTCTTTCCCTACAGGCTCTGCACCCCCTTGGGCTTGTGAGGGGCCGGGTTTGGCTCCCCATCCTCCCGCAGCGCAGAGAGCAGAGGACCACAGGGGCCAGAGCCTGGGGGGCCTGGGAGCTGCCAATCACGTGTGACTTAGGCAGTGTTACGGGGAAGGGGTGGTCCCAAGGGGTCCCATGGCCTCCTGGTCTGTTTGCTCACCTGTACAGTGAGGGTGTGGCTAAGGCCCCCTGTGTTGGAGCACAGACTGCCTGTCTTACCCAAGAACAGAGCTCCGACTGCAGAAAGGGAGTGTTTTGGGCAATGGTGGGGAGGGGCTGGCTCAGGAAGAACAGGACCAGGGCCCCTGTGCGGGGGGACAGAAGGAGACAACTACACTGCGCTACCAGCCACGATGCGGCCGTCGCAGCGCTGGGACATGCAGTTCCCACAGAGGGTGCCCTGTCCTCTTCTGGCCGGAAAGCCGGAGCGCCTGGGACCTGATGTCCCCGCTCCCACCTGCCTCCTGCCGCCCGACTCTCGGCCACCTCTTTAGCAGGTCCTGGTGGGAGCACACCTCGATGCTGTTCACGCTTGCTCTTGGGATGCTGCTGCTTCCGTAACCATGACAACCGACGTGGACTGGGTCCTGACTGGGTGCCGGGCCCTGGAGCACCCGGACATGTTCTCGGGGTGACGGCTGCAGAATGGGGGCCTTAGGTGGCAGGTGCCGGAGCTCCCGGCCGTGGCGCGGGGACTGCACTGGGTAATGGAGCCCAGGCGGGGATGCGTCCTAGGCCAGGGCGGGGCTGTGCATCCTGCCCAGGTGTGCGGCCGGAGAGCCAAGCACGTCTCACTACCCGAGGACACAGTTCCAGCGAGGCCTGGGCGAGAGCCCGTCTCCAGGGGACAGAGAGTGACCTCAGTCAGGGACCTGGCGCTGAGAGGGATGAATCCGATGCCAGGAGCAAGCTGGGGACGGGGAGGGGACCCCAGAAGGCCTCGCCCTCCCAGGTGACTGCCCCCTCCCCGCCCCACTTCCCAGTCGGTCATAATTCCTAGGCTGGAGGAGAAGGGTTCATGGAGACCGTCTTAGACGTCTTCCAGGACAACAACTGCCAGGACTGGAGGGTGACTGGAGCCGTGGGGGAGGTGGTGGGGGTGGGGTGAGGGCTGCTTCCTTCTGAGCCGATGGATGTGAACCGGGGTCCTTGGGGCTGACGCATCCCCTCCAGTCAGGGTGTTACCGGTCGTTATGACTCTTTTTCCCAATGTCACGGGGAATGCCCGGTCTGCTTCGCCAGCGGATGAAGACATGCACACTCGAAGCTCTGGTGTGAGCAGGTGAGGCGGACTCTCGTGGCGCTCGCCCGGCCTCTTGTTCTTGTCTCTCCTTGCTGCCAGATTCTGACTTGTTCTGGGTCCACCTGCGCCACCAGCCTTGGCTTTGTGAGCTATGATCAGTTTGGGGTTCCCGAGCGCCTCGACACGGAGGGGGTTCCGCGGACCTACTGGGTGTGGAGCTGGTGCCACCTCAGTGTCTCGTGTGTGTGAGGCCACGTTTCTGCCGTCGGCAGCCCCGATGATCCCCACGGATCCTGCGTAGGAAAGTGGCTTTCTGTGTTTACGGAAGACGAGATTTCCATCACGAAGCCCTCCACAGTACGACCCGGAGCTGGGCGGGGCTGGGAAGGGCATCAGATGAGGCCCTGTTCCCAGGTGAGGACGATCAAGGCCAAAGACAGAACTCAGAGTCGGGAGGGAGGGCTTGGAGGATAGCAGAGCACCGAACGAGTGCACCCCAGGGCCTGGCAGCTGAGAGTAAGAGAGAGGCCACTGCTGAGCTGGAGAACCAGATCCATCCCAGGGCAGCAGGACGTGGTCAGGGCGGCCCAGCGCTGGGGGCGGGGAGGAGGGGCTCCTTTCAGCTCTGACCACAACCACCGCGCTCTGCAACTTCCAGCTTTGTGCAGAACACACTGCGTGGTCACACGTGCTCCGAGGTGTCCCATTTTTGCATGAGAAAATGGAGGCACAGAGAAGTGGTGGGGGGGCGGGGGCAGTGCTCTGAATGGCAGCCCAGTGCTGCAGAGACCCTCACCGCTGTGCTGCGCTGAAATCATGACCTCCACGCAGAAAGCAAGCCAAGGAAGCTCATGGCCCTGGAGGGGACAGATGTGGACTCCCGGTTGACTTGCACCTCACCAGGGAGTGCCCCAGGATCTAGACAGTGAGTGGCTTCCTGTGGACCTCTCCGCAACCACAGCGGGCCCCAGGCCCTGCCCTGCGTGTAGCACACAGCAGATGCCCGGCTGGTGTTTGTTGAAGGAATGAACGAACGTCTGTATCAGAGGCTGGATTAACCAGCTGGTTCGAGGGAGAAAACTGATCCTGGAACCACAGGGGTCTGAGATCAGCCGGTCTCAGATGCTAAATAGAAATAGCTCGGAGAAGGTCAAGGAGCGTGTGGCCAGTCGGGGAGAGTTGGGGGCTGAATCTGGGGCTCCTGCCGTCCTGTAGGCTGTAGCCCAGGGACCTCATGTTTTTCTGCGGGGGCGAGTGCGTGGTCAGCAGGCGTGTGGGGAGGGGAGGGAAGCACAGGGCGTGCGTGTCTGTGGGATGAGAGAGAGCCCGCGAGGACCCAGCACCAGAGGGCAGGTGCGGGGGACTGTTGTCCTTCTCGGGGCCCCCGTGAGGGTGAGCGCTGGCTGTCAGGTCCTTCCCTGGGCGGCGGACCGTGGCTGCCGTACCGTATCAGAGCTGCGGTTGGGGACCAGCTTCTGGGGCAAGCGAACCACGGGAAGGTCAAGAGGAGGAACACAGCGGCTGGACTTCTTTCTAGTCCCACGGGGCCAGGCTGCAAGGGTCTTGGAGTTGCAGCTGGAATGAAGAGATATCCTGACATCTTGTCCAAAGATGGAGGTGCTGGGACCGTGGTCCATGGGCTTTCCCTGCCCCGGGAGCCCCCACCCCCCACCCCTCCGAGAGGGCAGAAGCCACATGAAAGGCTCCGTGGGCCGTGGCTTTGTATTGCCAGGGATGAACTATGCTCAAAAGTGCTCTGTAGGCAGAATGAGGAGTAGCAAAAAGGCTTTCATGCACTATTTCAGGATTGCTGGTCCTGAGCATTTATCACTTACGGATGCATATAATTTGCCTGATGACTCAGTTTCATATATTTTAGTTTCCAAAGATAAACAGTTTTTGCATATTTCCTGCAAATGGGAGTTATATTTAATAATCTCAGGGTAGGAGGGTTGGATGCTGGGGACAGGGAGTTCGAGGAAGGCAGAGGACTTGAGACAGCCTAGGAAGAGCGGGCTGGGGGCGTGGCCTGGGCTGAGAACTTGGACCAGAGGTTGGTTCAGCCCCGTAGACCTTTGAGATGAGGTGCAGAAGGCTGACCTGAAGATGGGCTGGTTTTAAAAGTGGTTGCACTGAGTGCATACAGCCTTTCGTGCCTGTTTCTGAGGACCATGGGTCTCTGGTTAAGGCGGCAAGCCAGGGCTGGGTGTTGGGATGGAAGCTCCAGGGTTCTGAGCCAAGGCAAAGAGGCTCACCTGCTGCTCACAGAGTCCGGACTGGCCTTGCCTGGTCTCCTCATCGCCTCTGGTCACAACAGGTCAGCCTGGGAGGAAGGACGGTTCCCCTTTATGGAAGCCAGAACCCCGAGCTGGAGCACGAGGGGGAGGAAGGGAACCCCAGGAGACGCACCCCCAGCGGCTCTGTTCCTGACCCGAGAGTGGCAAGGACAGAGTTTAACCAGTCTGAATCTCAACAGGAACGTTTACCTTCCAGGTTTCCCTAAAGGTTGGGATGCTCTGTGTCACTTCAAAGTGCCTGGCCCAAGAGTACGTGCTCCGTAAATGCTTCTCTTCCCAACGTGTGCTTAGCTGTGGGTTAGCCACTCAGGGTGACTGAAAAGACGCACCGTGGGTCTCTATCCTTGAGGAGTTCATGTTAGAGATGCGAGGCGCACTCCTGGGCAAGTTCAGCTGTTGTCGTGGAAGACAGGGTCTGCATAGACGGCGCTCTTCATGGGGACTCGCGGTGGCGAGCGACAGAACCCCGCTCAAACGCTGGAGCACGTTCCCGTGATCAGACAGACCGAGGGTGGCTTCCTCCGCAGGTGGCCGCAAGGCCCCCAAGTGAGGTCGGGACCCCGCCTCCTCTGGGCTCTGGGAGAGCCCCACCTTCACGCATGTTGTCTTCATGGGGGCCAAGACCCGTGCCGCGAGCTCCAGGCTCCCACCCGCCGTCTGAGCAGCGCCAACAGGAGTGAGTCCTGCTCTTTCTCTTCAGCCTAAACGAGAGGCTTGGGAACGAATGTCATTGACTCAGTGTCGGCCTGACGCGGGTCCTGTGCCCATCCTCGAATCCGCGGTGAACGACGACGCAGGCATTGCCAGGTGAAGAGGGTGGAATCTTCCCGCACCGCCCCCAGCCCTCACCACCCTCTCCTCTCCTCCTCCGCCACATGCTGGCCGTGCCTCCCGTCCCCCGACCTCGAGCCCGGGCGTGGCACTGGCTCTGGTGGATGCCACGTGAGCAGCTGGGACGCTTGCCGCGCCGGAGCGGAAGCACTGAGAGTTTTCCCCTTACGGATTTCTGCCGGCTCCTTCTTCTTTTCCCTCTGCCTTTGGTAGGGGCCGTCCGAAATAGAGGCCGGATCCAAAAATAAAGAAGACACGCAGAGCAGAAATAAGAAAGAGACGCGGAGCCCAGTGCAGCCCACCTGAAGGCTGTGAAATAAAGGGGAGAAATGACTGTTTGTGGTTTAAGTCCCCGAGATCAGGGGACTGGTCGTTCCGGCAGCACCGCCCAGTGAAAGCTGACTGCTACAAAGACGAGGAGCGCTGGGCGGGCAGAAACCACAGGCATGTCCCCCCGAGAGGCAAGAAGGCAACAGAATCCCAATGCTCCATGGATTCCCAGAGAAAGCCCCCCTGACAGGTATAGGGCTTGAAACAGTGGGTGGCCCACTCACCATTGGTGAATTTATGGAACAACATGAGACATCCGGGTACCGGGTTCTCTCGGCCATTACGACACAGGTCAGATTGTTTTGTCCTAAATCCTGTATTCTCTCAGGGTTCCCTTTGAAACACACTCCTGATCACATGACTTCCTGGCCTGGGATCCCTCAGCAGGTCCATGCTGCCCCACGATAAAGTCGAGACCCCCAAACACATCATGTGTGGCCCTCCTTGACCTGCGAGGGTCAGGTCAGTGTATGAGCCAGTAAATAGGACTGTGTGCATTCGCTGGGGTGCCCCGTCCCCACTGCTTACACTGGGGCAGAGCCCTCCGTGTCCCTTACTGAACTACGACTATAGCCTGGTTGATTCCGGGCAGCTCCTCCAACCCACTGTTCCCCAGCAGCTCACAGGCTCTTCCAGAAATGCAAATCCTGGGGCGCCTGGGTGGCTCCGTCCGTGAAGCGTCTGCCTTCTGCTCAGGTCTTGATCTCAGGGCCCTGGGATTGAGCTCTGGGTCAGGCTCCCTGCTCAGGGGGGAGCCTGCTTCTACCCCTACTCGCGCTTGCTCTCTCTCTCTCTCAAATAAATAAGGAAAATAATAAAAAAATGTCAACCCAGTCATATTGTCATCCCACACAGTAAGACCCAGACTCCCTGCCCACGTGCGGGAGCTGGCATTTCCCCGACGTGACCGTAACTGTCCTGCCCTCCCCACACTGCCCTCCCCACACTCCCCACACTTCTTCCAAGGTGACCTGACCCTTCTCTCCCGAGAGGCAGGACCTCTGTCCGTTTGGGTGGACTCTGGACTATGGCAGAAAAGACCCTCCATCCGGGGCTGGGCTGTGTACCAGGGGACATGGTTTCCGCTTGGCTTTCTTGAGCTGCTCACGGAGCGATTGCAGCCACCACCCCGGGAGGAAGACGAGCAGCCTGGGGAAAGGCTCCCGTGGCAAAGCACGGCGGAGGCACGGCGGAGGCCAGCCTGGGGAGCTGTCTTGGTGGTGAGCTCTCTAAACCGCCTGCTCGCGGAGCCAAGACAGGCCTTCCCTACGAGCCCTGGTCAAGCCTCTCATCCCCGAGCAAAATCCATGATGGCTGTTGTTTTAAGTCACCAAGCTTGGGGGGTTTTATTCGTTAATGTCAGTGACTGATGCGCTGGTGCAGGGCCCTGACGAATGTGACTCCTGCCAGCTCCAACTCCCTCCCTCAGTCTCATGTTCCCAGCTCTGTTGTCTTCTTCTCAGACAAGCCGGGCACAGTCCTGCCTCAGGACCTCTGTCTATGCTTTTTTCTCTTCATGGTGCCTCCTTCCCCCATTCCAGCTGCCAGCTCTGTCTCATCCTTCCCGAGTCCTGAATATGACCTCGGAGAGAGCCTCCGCGGCCACCCTGGCTTCTGTCACTCCTGACCCCCACCCCCACCCCACCCACTGTCTAGTGACCATATTTGTTTTACCTTTTCCAAACCACTTACCCCGATTTGAAACGATCTTGCTTGTTTGTTTCCATATCGTCTGTCTCTCCGCACTATTCTATAAGCTGTAGGAAGCAGGGCAAGTCTTTCTTTTTAAAATTGAGATGTAATTGACACACAACATAACATATTATTTTGGGTGTACGACGCAGTGATTCGATATTTAGATGTCGTGTGAAATGGTCACCACTCTAAGTTGCTAATGTCCGTCAGCTCACAGAGTTACACCACTTCCCTTATGATGAGACACACTCCCTTCGCAACTTCCAAACATGCAAACCGGTCCTGTAGGCTGTCTTCACCATGCCGTGCCTGACATCCTCATGGCTTCTTTGTTTTATAATTGCAAGTTAGCACCTTTGGACTCCCCCCCCCCCCCCACCCCCCGCAAACCATTTGGCTCACCCCTAACTCCCACCTCTGGCAACGGCTGATCTGTGCCTATAAATTCTGTTTCTTGTTTTTGCTTTTATTTTTAAGATTCCACATTTAATGAGACCATACAGCCGTATTGGCCTTTTTCTGACACACAACAGAATTCCAAGGAATTCCACTTGGGAAAGTGCCCTTAAGTTCTCCCCATATCGTTGCAAAGACCAAGATTCCCCATTTTTCATGGCTGAGTGATATTCCGCTGTCTATCTCTACCACATTCCGTTCATCTGCTCACCGGCCGACGCGCGCTCTGGCTGGTTAAGTCATTCTTGCTCACACGTGTGACGGTTCTTTTACGTCCACCTGACTGGGACCGAGGTGCCCAGATTCATCATCATTTCTGCGTGCCCGTGAGTGTGCGGCCGGATGACGTCAGCAAGAGACCTGATGGGCTGAGGACAGCAGGTGGCCTCCCCATGTGGGTGGGCCTCACACTGTCTGTTGGGGGTCCTGAGTAGAACAGAAAGGCAGGAGAGGGAGGAATTCACTCTCCCTGCCTGAGTGTGGAGTGGGGACATCCGTCTCCTGCCCCGAGCAGAGTCAGGGCTCCCCAGAACCCCCTCCCTCCTGCCCCCACTCGCTTGTAAGCACTCTGCTCAGGCACGCCTCCTCTGGGGACTCTCTTGGCCCTCCCTCCAGGCCAGCTGCTGTCCCGGCACCTCTCAGTTGCTGGGGGTCTCCGCCTTCCATGGGCTGCAAGCTCCTTTGCCTCGGAGCTCCCAGCCAGGGACAGGAGCAGGTAGGACCTCCCAATGACTCTCAGACGAGGGCGGCGGAGAACATGGGGTGCAGCCGACCCCCTGGGGTCAGGACCCTGCCCTGTGTTGGATGGACCCAAATTCCTGCCCTTTGGACTCTGATGTTTTTTTTCCCCTCCTGTCCTCCCTTAGGGGTTAGTTAGAGCTTTGGGGAAAGTTATGGCAGATTCAGGTGTGATCCGGGAAGCAGGGGAAGGAAGGAAGTCTTCCAGGGTCCCTTGCTGAGGGCAGCGGGAGGCAGGCAAGAGACCTCCAAGCGCAAGGTCAGAAGGTCAGGGATCAGAGTGAGGGTCACTTGGTCACCCAGACTTTCCCACTCGGGCACTGTCTTTTCAGGGTGAGTATGGGGGCTTCTGGGGCGAGCTGTGACCGCAGCCATCTGCCTGGTGCAAAGCACGGGGAGTTGTCTCTCCAGCCCAGTCTGGGCTCCTGCGTCTCCCCCGCAGGACACCTCCAGGGTGCAGTTTCTTTCCTTCTGGGGCAAGCTGTCTCCACCCGAGAACACCAGCGCGTCCTGCCTCTGCCTGGAAAGCTCCCTTCATTGCCCTGCCCTACCCTCTGGCTGCTCCTAGGGGGCCCAGTGCAGTCCGTGCCTCTAACTGTCCCCTGCACTGAGCACCCTTCCCTGGCTCCTCCAGACCAGAACTTCTGGTATTTTCCTTTAAAGCCCTCGCACGGGAACAATTATGTGGGCTGTGTCCGCCCTGGGCCCCTTGTAGGTCAGTCCCGGGAGCACGGACCAGCACCATGGTGGTCACCCCTGGCCTGGCCCAGGAAGCTCTGACGGCGATCAGCACCCCTAGGAGGGTGGGGGGAGGTTTCCGTTCTGTTAACGAGGCCTCGAAGCCAGCCACGGTGGGGTTGGTGCCACCACGAAGACCCGTGATCCTGGGAGGGCCGCCCTGAGGAGAGAACCTTCCTCCTTCTGCATCTTGCTCGATCGTGCTTCAGAAGCCACGCGGGATGAAAGGACCCGATGTGTCCGGTGCCATTCGAGGACCGGTCTGGCAAGTCTGTGGTCCCTCCCTGGGGATGGGGGGTGTGTAGAGGAGAGGCTGTGAGGGGCCCAGGAGCTCACAGGGACCAGCAGGGGCCATGGCTTGGTTCTCACTTGGACTGTGACCATTGCTCCTCCGTGAGCCTGCCATCAGGCTTTGTGTGCACGCGGCGCCCCGGGGCGGGGAGGACAGCCACAGGTCCATGTCAGGGAGAGACTGGAGCGTGTGAGGGGGTAGCTGCGGCCCAGGCTTGGCCCCTCTCAGAGGACTGGGACACGATCAAGGAGAGAGGGAGCCACGGTCAGGAAAGGCTTGAGACAAAAGCTGCCTTCAGGGAGGCAGAAGATGGGGAGGCGGTTGGCTGGGCACAGAGCGGCTTTAGCTGTGTTCTTTCCACGGGCCGGGCAGCCTGAACACAAGATGACTTCCTCATGAGAAAAGACGAGGCTCCAAGAAGTCAGAGCTTTCTTGGTGGCCACGGAGCTGTTGAGAGGACACCAGGAGCTGCGACAATGAAGACAGACGTCCACGAGGGGAGACCAGTAGGTCCCGCTGCACGTGTCTTGGACCCCCTCTTTCTGCCTGTCCCCACCCTTCCCTCCCTCTGGAGACCTGGACCCAGAGAACCTCTCAGGTGTCTTGTTAACTAGAGAGAGTCTGAGCTGACCCCTCTCCTCCAGGAACCAATTGAACTCTTTCTTCTTGGGGTGTCTGTGCTCACTGAACCCCATGGGAGAGGGTGCTGTGGGGGACACTTGGCGATGCTGGTCAGGGTGGAGAGAGCCATCAGGCGAATCGGCCGGCACTCACATTCCCACAGAGAGTGGGGTGCGTGCGGTCTCCTCGGGAATGGGCTCTGGTGCTCTAGCTAGGACCTGCAATGTGAGGTAGAGGAAGATCCTGAGGTCTAAGTGTCTCCCTGACAGCAGGACTATTGAGGAGGCCAGACAGTTCTGGAGTCCCCGTCACTGACCTCTCAGGGAAGCGGAGAGAGGGCTGGCTGGGGTGCCCCTCGTTCACCCCATCTTCACCGCTGCTCTTCCCCACCAGGCACTGTGTGGAGCTCTGGAGTTCCAGAAGGAACGAAGACCCATCGCTGCCCCCATGGAGCTCCCAGGCTGGTCCAGGAGGCCCAGCACAGGGGGACAAGGAGGTGCTCAGGGGCCATGGCAAGGTACCCCCACCCTCTCTGGTCCTCCAACAAGGCTTCTTGGAGGAGAGAACTTGGGGTCGAGAGACCCTCAGGAGAAAGTCCAGAGAAGGGAGAGAACGTGGCTGCTCAGGACTACTGGGCCATCAAGTTCAAAGAGTGCGTCGGCAGGAGACGGGGCCGGCCCTCGACGGTGGGGTTGCAGGAGCCGTCGGGCCGCTCTGGCTCTGGACAAGGTGTGATCTTCAGCCTCAGCTTCGTGCCTGCATCACCATGTACATCGGCACACCTGAAAACGAGGTCCGTCCGCAGCGGTTTTCTTCTAATTGAGAAAAGCGCTCCACAGGTGAGACCCTCGGGACCCACCGGGCACTCTGATTCCAGCCCGGGTCAAGGAAACACGGGATGTGTTAAGGGCACATTTGCATTCTGCTCGAAAGACGGACGCTTGCGTCTGGGACCCTGCTTCCGTCTTGCAGATCCTCAAGGCAGGAGGGGTCCTGCTTCTCTGCTCAGAGGCACCTGGCTGAAATCGAGCAGAAAGCCCTGGATGGAGACAGCGTGGCCTCCTCACTTCTGGCTTCAGTGGTTCCACGGATGCTGTGGGGCTGGGTGGTGGGGGTCAGGCCCGGTGGGCACTCGGAGCCCGGGAAGCCGTGAGACAGGGAAGAAGAAGGGACATGGTGTCCCCCTTTATCCCTGGTGACAGGTGAAAGTCTGGGCGTTTCCAGACGAACGTCTACTGTCCTCTTCACCCGCAGCTTCCGCGGGTCATTGGTGAGGTCCTGGAGGGAATGCGGTGGCGCGGGAAGCTTGGAGCCCGGCAGGTGGGACGTGGCTGGCCCGGGTGAGGAGTCTGTACTTCCTTCATAGCTGGGCCTCCCGGGCCGGTGGCTTCCCCTCTCTGAGCCTCAGTTTCCTTATTGACTGGTGGACGTTGGAGGGGAGAGAAGAGAGGATGACTGGCCTCCGGGTGCTCTGAGAACCACGAAGGCGCCTCCTACAGGCTCTAGCATCATCTTGCATGGGCACGGCGACTCATGGCAGCCAAGGTCACTGCTGCCTTGCACCTTGGCAGTTGTTTTTAAGATACCCGCTGGCCTAAAGGAACCGTCAGGGGAGCCGAAGGCCCCGCCTCTTCTTTCCTGGGCCCCTTCAGCCTCCGCTCAATGCCGGTGAGTTAGGGCGTCCTGGACTTGGAATGGGGTCTGCCCAGCCTCCTCCTTGGGATTGGCACGGAGAGGTGTTTGGTTAATCCCTGTTGGATGAGGTCGGGGACAGAAGTCTCCTTGTGTGGCGTGAGATGCTACCCTTCCGCACTGACCCGAAGGCATGGCTGCCCGTCCTTCCCACTCAGCAGGTGGCTCCCGAGCACACATCTTGCTTGGTCCTCTGAGCCCACGGAGAAAAGTGACCTCCTCAAGCTCTCCTGTCGGTGCCCGACCTCCCCAGCCTCCCGGAGGCTCAGCCCTGGGCTGGAGGGCGTCGGCAAGCTTCGGGGAGCCCTCTCCCGTGCTTCCCGTGGATGCAGGGATCCCCACCCCAGCCCCTGCCGGCCCCCCTCCCCAAGCAAGCTCCCAGCATGCCACCCATTGCGTGATCACTGGCTTTTGACTGTGGCTTCTTTATACATTTTTTCTTCCGACTATAAAACTCATATGTGTCCATAGTGGGAAATTTGGAAAACACACCAAATGACAAAGAGGAGGAAGGCAGCTCCCGTTACGGCTCCGGCAAAGCCGATGTGTCCGGAACTCCCTCCACTTCTCAAGTTTCCCTTGTCGCCGAGGTTTCCTCGACTGTGTCTTCTGGGCGAGCGACCGAGTGTAGCATCTCTTCAGCCGGATCTTCCACCTCTAAGTCCCTGTCTTGTTCCCAGGTTGTTCCTTTTATTGTGGTGCTGGCAACCAGCTTGATTCAACACATGGTTTCCGCTGCTGTTTCTGTAAATAGTTTTTTCTCTATTTCTACCTTTCTGTTGAAGGCTCTTCTCTGGCCTGGCGCTCGCCCAAGGGTGGCACTTCTCAGCGTCCGTCTGTGTTTGAGAGTGAGGCTCTGGGTGCAGGGGCGGGGTCGGCGGGCTGGGGCTTCTCCCTGGAGGATGGGTGGTGGGCCTCCGGGTCAGGTTCTGCTGGACGGTCTCCTCAAAGGGGGGTGTCTCCCAATCTCCTGGGGAGCTGGCCTGTGTGTAGAGCAGGGCTGGGGTCTGAGCGCTGCTGCCGAGATTCTACCAAGGGAGGAAGGGGGGCTGTGGATCCCACCGTACTCTCTAGCCCCCATTTTTAGTGGGGTCCTCACTGTGCCCGGTGTTGTTCAATATACAACCTGGTTCATTTTTACCACACAGTGAACCTTCTTCCTATCTTTCTCCTGGGGTGGGAGGGACGGGTTCATAGGAGCACAGTGAGGCAGGGATGGGGGCCACGGAGAGGAGACCTGGGGTAGGACGACCAACTGGTTTGCCTACGGCCTGAAGCCCCAACATCCCAAGGGGACCCCTCCGGTCCAGGCAGCCAGGACAGCTGCTCCCCCCATCTGCTGGTCTCACTGTCCTTCTGCCAACTCCCCACCAGTCCTCCTGTCTTTAGTCCCGTCTTATCCTCCAGCCTTCAGACGTCCTTGGTCCTTCTGGCTCCGGAGCCTGGCGGGGTTTCTGTAGGGGGAGCCGGTTTGTTTCTCGTTGACCCCTCCCGCCCCCTTGAAATCCACTAATTTTGAGCTCTCTGGTGTGCTAAGTCAATTACCACTGGCCCATGAACTGTCCATCTTCCAAAATTTTGTTGATGTGTCTCATCCACTGTTTTCTTTGTTCTTGGGGGTGTATAGGTATTTTGTTCTGGTACCATCATTTGGGTGAGGGTCCTGAACTGAATAAGGTCCTGAACCTTTCCTGCTTAGCTGCGCGCCCCTCTGTGCTTCCATCAATCAGACCCCCACTCCGAGGCTGACTCTCACGCCACCTCCAATCTCTACTTCCAGTTCTGTATTTATAATTCTAAATCTCTTTTAAAATCGTAATTCCCCAATTGCTGAATTTCAGTTCTATATTTAAATGGGTCCCACCCCTGCCATGGGTGCCACGGGTGTCTCTCCATACTTCTTCCTTCCACGGACTTATCTACACAAGTCACATTCCCAGGGTTTTGTCGTGTTTGGGAATAGCTATGGTTTACATTATACTCAAATAGCATCTTTTCAGGCTATAATCCTCTTTGTGTTTCTAGAACTCCTGAGTTGGTGGCCTGGTGCTCCCTGACGTTGAACATGGCTGCTGGTAGATCTTTGGCCAACTAGGTATTTTTCTCCTGGTGGGTGATTTGCCTTTTCTGTCTTGGTCTCCAAAGAGCCCATTTTTATCCCTGGTATTCCAAGGCTTTAATCATGCAATGTTTCTATGTTGATGGCTCTAAGTTAAGCTTTTCTGAAACACTGTATATATATTTTTGTGATCTGTTGAAAAATCCATTTATGGGTAATTTCCCATTTATGAGAAATTTTCTTGTATTATTTCTTTAAATGCATCTTCAGTTCGCTTGTCGGATTCTTTACTTCAGGGACACACATTGCCTACATTTTACCATCTTCATCCGCTTTCGATATTAACTTATTTCTAGTTATTTCCATCTTCTGATTCCATCGGCATTCACTGACTTTATTCAAGCTTTTCCATGATGGCACCAGCTTGGGTTTGAAGCATCTTCTGCTCCTCGTCTGAAAGTTAATTACTCTGTAGCCATGTTTCTGCTTCAGTCTTTCCCCTAAGAGCTGAGCAATAGCCCTTTCCATCTCTCCCTGTTGTTGGATTATCTCGCTTCTCTGCTTGTGTTTGGCTGAGTTGCTGAGCGTATTAGTTGTTCCTTAGTGAGGGATTTCCTTCTCTTCGGTGAGTTATAAGCTTTCCTGTAGGTCCGGGTCTTTGTCTCGCTGTCTCTGTCTCCTTCCCTTCCCCACTATTCTCCCCAAGGACTGCGCCACGGGGGACAAGTTAATGTCACCAGGCTGCCTCTCCTGGGGCAGCTCTGTCCAGGCACCACGTGCTGTGTTGGAAGGGCCTTGGGGACTGTGCGGGTGACTTCCTGGCCCCTTCCCCACCGAACTTGACAACACTTTGAGTTCCCTCCCAGCTGCAGACTGAAGACGTAGGGAGCTCGGGCCGCTCTTCTATCACCGTGGGGTGGTTGGAGGTGGTGGGGACCACTCCGTGGAGAGGCTGGGAGGTCTTTGTCAAGAGGCAGGGACTCAACGCCCTCTTCTGAGATTAGTTCTCGGTCCCCTGTTCGGGTTTGCTTCCTTGTTGTGGGACAGACGTCATCCCATGATGGTTCTCCTGGAGGGAATGGCCCCGAGGCCATTCTGTTGAGCTGTCGGCCCCTTCTGACACTGTTCTTGTGGGCCATTAGGGATCAGGGCCAAAGAAGACAGAGGCACGTAGGGCGAGGCCCTAAGGAGAGACATGGGGATAGGGACAAGGTGAGGGGCCTGGGGCTCGGCATTTGGATGCTTGGGCCAGAGGTGATGTCCGGTTGGCGGGAAGCATCTGCTTTGATTTCAGTACCTTCCAGATTCCCCTCCTCGGGCCTCCTTGCTGAGGACGGTCCACGCGTAGTCAGGGCCTGGCGTGCTCACAGTCGAAGAGGAGAATGCTCTCAGGAGGGCTCATTTGGATGCTGGGGAGCTGCTGGGGGGGGGGGGGTCAGAGGGCAGCCCGGGGATGACATGCTGGTGGGCACATGTGCTCTGGGACGGGTCCTCCCCAGGCTCCTGTCCTGGAGCTCTCAGCACTCCAGGGCCAGCCCCCCGTCACCCCATGAGACCTGTCCACTGCTCTGAAACCTGAGGCCTCTGGAGGTCCAAGGGGGACTACGGGTCATCGGTGGTCTGGAGGAAAGGACTGCCTCCCTAGAGGCTACCCCATCTCCTCTGACAGCAGAGCCTGGGCTTGGGTGCTTCTACTGGGAACTGAATCCAGACCCTCGAAGTGAGTGGGGGCCCCTCCTCAGTGTCACTCGCCTCCTGGGTAGCACCTATCGCTCGGGGCTGTGACCAACTCTCTACGTGTCTACACCGCACCTGTGTGTGAGCTTCTGGAAGGCAGGGGCCGTGTCTCGCTTCCCCAGTCCCTGGTGCCCAGTAGGTGCTCACTAAATGCCTACAGCATGGACGAAGGGTTTCGCTGGAGATAAATAGGTCTCTTCTTTGCCGGGGCCTCTCCATGTCCCCTTCCCCGCCCCCCACGCCGGAGGCCGCCCCGACAGGGGCGCACCTTTAGCGAGTGAGTGGGCGATTTTAAGGCTAATAGGATTCATTCATAATTACATAGTTAAGTAAAATTTATGTTTGGCGGAATTAGCCGAGCTCCCTGAGGGCAGCATAAACCAGAGAGACGCTCCGTTTCAAAGTCTCGTCTTCCCGTTTAAAAGAGTTTGTCATTCTTTTGTGGCAACGGTTAAGAGCTCCTGGAGGCCCACGGATGCTTATTTACTGATCCACAGATGACGGATGGTATATCCCTGCTTTGTTTGGAAGGGAAAACTTGAACAGCTTGTCTGCACCTCTCCACTCGGACATTAAATCAACATGGCTCTATTAGTGGCCTTGGGATGCCAGCTGAGCTGTCTCTGAGCCTGTCACCGTGATGTCTTCATCTGTAACCAGAGCAGACGTGAGCTCCTGGCAGCTTCCGGAGGTGACAACAAATCCAATTAGCTCCTCTCCACGGCGCCGCAGTACCACCGCGAAACGGCCTGACAGCGAGGGTGGCGGCCGTACCCGGCACAGTGGGACGTGGCATTCGCAGGAAGGAGAGAGAGAGGGAGAGGGAGAGAGAGGGAGCGGAGGGGGTGGGAGAGAGAGAGAGAGAGGGAGGGAGGGAGGGAAACAAAGGGACCGAGCCTCATTGTTGGGGTGACTTTCTGCACCAGTGGCCAGAGCTGGTGCCAGGATGGCCTGACCCGGGCCAGGCCCCCCGGGTCCTGGACAGTGGACAAGGCTGCTGGAAGCCCAGCGGACAGAGTCAGGCCCCACTTTGAAACCTTGCTTGACTCTGATGTGAGTTATTCTCGGGGGAACACACAAAACCCCGTCCCCGTCCTCCGTCCCCACTTCTGTCCTGGTTCCTGAGCTCCATGCACAGTCCAGAAAAAAAAAAACCAGAACTTTTGGTGCTGGTGGGAGGTTAAAAACTTGGTATTTCTCTCGGTCAAGGTGGGTGGCCAAAGACAGCTTCTCTCTCTGGGAGGTTGGGGGGGGCGGTGGGAAGAAGCTGCCTGGAGGAGGACCTGGAAGACAAGCGGCCGCGGAGGAGAAGCTGAGTGGCACGTCCTGGCTGTTTGCCGGGTGTGGAGACACAGGGAGGGGGGGGGTGTGGGGGTGGAAAGGGGTGGAGAGAAAAGGAAACGGAAAGAGGAGCAAACCACCTTCGCAGGAAGGGCAGACCGAAAACCGCTCCGCGTCTCAGTTCACTCAAGTTTCCGGCGTTCCTGAGAGGATCACAACATGAACGGCGTCTTGGGTCGTTCATTTCCTAAGCACGAGTCCCCTGCTGGCTCCGGGGCCTTTCCAGCTCCCTCCAGGCCCGGGGACCCTTTCTGGAATCAGGCCTTCTCCACGCTCCCAGAGTCCCCAGGGATGGGAGAAGGGGACATGGCAACCAGGACGGTCGCCTAAGGGGACCCCCTGAGTTCTCGGGGCCCCGAAAGTGAGGGTTTGGAGGAGAGAGGCCAAGAGGAGTGGGGAGGAAAGGAAGTGGTCAGCGGGCCCCTGACTGCTGTCCTAGATGCAGACCTAGACGCCTGGTCTGCACAGGGTCCCCCACCTCCGTGGTAGAGGGACAAGTGCCTGGGGCAGAGTCAGGGGGCGGGGGCTGCGGGCAGGGGCGTGTGCTGGAGTCCAGAGGCCCTGACTGAGCTCGCCGACTTGCTGGCTAACCCTCGCCGCGCTCACCCTCGCCGAGCTTCCGTCTTGTCCACCAGCAAGAATGAAGAAGCGAGTCCTCCGGGCTGCAGGGTGGGTGATGTGGTGGCGCGCCCGGCAGGGACTGGGGACGCTCTTTTTCTTTGATGCCTCTCATCTTTCTCGGTCTTTCGGGAGCCGAAACAGGGAAACAGGTCTCTGCCTGCAGAAGCCAGGCCTTGGGAATGCCTCCGGAGTTTGGACCACATGAAATGGACCCAAGTCCCTTCCAAGAAAGGGCTGCATGCATGGACGCCTTCCCGGGAGAGGCCGCGAGCGGGAACGCGCCGCCGCCGTCTGCCGCCGCCAGTGGGACTGGAGTCGGTGGCTAATGGCTGGCAGGGTGGGGGGGCTCCGCTGCC
>NC_081569.1:137298377-137346131 GCF_022355385.1 Mustela nigripes
AACCTGGTGCCGTCTACCTGCGGGGAGCTGGCCACGGCAGGGCCCTCCGGGGAGCGGTGGGAGGCGGGAAGAGGCCGGCAAGAGGCTTTGTGGTCCTTCTTCCCGAAGCCGGCTGTTGTGAACACGCATTATCAGAGTCCAACTCGTTCCAGATTAATTGGGCAGGATACGGAGGCATCTGGCTATCGCATAGATCCGCCGAAGATTCCGCGCTGGAGGACCGGGCCGCTTTTGGAACCGGCCCAGTGCTGCCAGGCACAATTATTTTCAGCAATGTCTTTCTGCCACCGAAACTTAGGACTGTGGACTTTGGCACGCAAGCTAAGTGCCGATTTGCGAGCTCACAAATTGACATGATCCTTGATGCGAGATGTTGTACCGGGGCCCGAACGGCAGGGAGACGGACCCCCGCCCGCTGCCACGTGGGGGCTGGGCCTGTTTGAAGCAGGCTCTTTGTGTGTGTGTGTGTGTGTGTGTGCGCGCGCGCGCGCGCGCGCGCCTGGGGTGGGGGGAGGCTGGGGCTGGGGGGCGCCGGGGTCCCGTAGGCCAACAGGAGAGCTTGACTTGAACCGGGAACAGGGAGGAGGACCTCTGTTGTCTCAGCCGCAGTCCCTCCAAAAAGCCCGGCTGCCCTGCAGCTCTGCACGACCCCCCCACCCCCCGCCCACCCCTGTGCCGTGCCCCTTGCCAGGGTGGTTTGTGGTTCGAACATCAACCCTTCCTTTCCTTGCTGCTTCTCTTGCGCTTGCGGAGAGAAGACTGTGTTGGGTCTCACCCGTTCCCCGACACCCAGCACCGCGCAGCACCTGTTGGTGGCGGGATGGGCTGCCCTTGGCGGGGGGAGCATGACCCGGACAGGGAAACCGTCCCCACACCCCCAGGCTAGAACCTCAGCGGTCCAGGTAGAGATGAGGAGGCTTCGCTTAAGCAGAGGAGATGGAAAGAGGTAACAGGTGAGAAAGATGCTCCAGAAGTTGAGGAACAGGACTCGGCTGCTCTTTCCACGGGAGGCACGAGAAGGAAGGGGGCCAGGATGACTCCAGATTTCTGTTTTGGGGGGGTGGACGGGGCACATGGGCCAGGGACGGGCAGGAGTCTGGGAGAAAGAACCGGTCAGCAGCCACGGGTGTGCCAAGGCAGCAGGGGTCGTGGTGGGCACCCGACTGGAGCATTCCATTGCGTCCAGAGGTCTGGACCTCCGGGAAGCGCCTGGTGGGAGTCCCGTGGGAGTCCCGTGGGTCAGGAGCTGTGGCTGTGGTGAGCACGAGCAGGAGCACCCCAGGGCAGCTGAGTCAGGGACAGAGGCGATGGGTTTAGGGAGCACTGCAGGTCCTGGAAAAGAGCCTGAAAGTAGTCTGAGGAGGCCTCGTGGGAGAGGTGGCTCTGACGGCCACTCAGGAGCCAGTGAGCTGCGGGCTCAGGGGCAGGGGACGGGAGAGGCCGAGACAGCCGTCTCTGGGTTTGGCCCTGAGGTTGTTCCAGGAGGACGAGCTGTGAGCCGTGTGGGTGGGAGCCAGCTGAGGCACAGTCAGATGGCAGAGGACTGGGCAGCACAGGGCGTTTCTCGGTTCCCACTCACGGCACCCACCACAGTTGCGTCTGGAGCATGAGGGCAGCCGAGGGGCTCCGGGGCCTGCCTGGGGGAGGGGAGGAGGGCTGGTGGCCGCCCTTCTTGGGATCCCTCTTTTCCCCTGTCCAACAGAAGGGCTGGTCTGAATCCTGGCTCTGGCACCTGCTGGGTGGAGACGGCGGCCCCAGGTCACCTCTCTGAGCCTCAGTTTCCCACAGCCTGAGAATTACACAGGGATTAGAGGAGATAATGCTCGTAAAGCAGAAAGGCAGAGCCCCACCGATGTGGGCTTTTCCTGCTCTTCAGAACAGCCAGTGGGCTGGATGCTAACATGCCTCATACTTTCCAGGTGAGAACTGGAGGCTCAGAGAGGTGAAGGGACTGGTCCACAGTCACACAGCCAGGATCTGATGCGAGGCAGCTTGACTCCAGAGCCCAGCACCAAACAAGGTGGAGGAACCCATCCAGAGCCTCGGCTCTGCTGTTATTAACGAGGGATGATCGAATCAGTAGCAGTTGTAATAGCCACAGTACTGAATGTGTGTGCAGGACGATGGCCCATAGCAGTCCAGCGGGGGTTGGAGCGGTGCATGAGCCCTGGGATTCCGGCAGAAATCTCTCTCTGCCCCCCGGGCTTTGGCGTGCCCTCTGGTTCTGCAGATAGAGTCAAGCAGTCTGCTTTGCCTGAGGGACCGTGTGGCCAAGCCCATATCCTGGGACATGGGAGAGCCTGACGCAAGCCGTGTCATTCTCTGGGGAATTTGCACCGAGGGGCCTGTGTCCCCACACCTGTCCATTCTCTTCACAGCTCCTTCGCGAGCCAGCACTTAATTACTGCCATCCCTTCACAGCTTGCGTCTCTGGGGTGACACGGGGGAAGAGCCCCAGGTGAGCAACCCTGCAGATCGGGGGGAGGGGGGCAGACGGCCCACCTGACGTCAGGTACGGGTGCTAAGAGCCCTAGGAGGTCGGGGTGCACATGGTTCTGGACGGCAAGCACAAGGGGCTTAGCTCTGCCTGGGACAAAGTGAGGGATCGTGGAGGGCTCTGCAGCAGAGATGACATTTGGACCGGGTGTTCTATTTTCCAGCCGAGGCCACAGTGCAGGTGGCCAAGGCACCACGAGCAAAAGCATGGACGGACAAGCCTGTGCCATACGTCTGGGGAGCAGAGAGCCCCGAGAATGGGGCGGCTCATCCCCTTCACCCAGTCAAGGCCTCCTATCCTCACAGCTCAGAACAAAGGCCATGTTCCTGCCCCCCATCCCCCGCTGGGAAAGAACCCCATAGGCTCGTCGTCGAGAGAATGGCGACAATGCATTCCCAGTCCCCTCCGTGTCTGGTCTAACGCAGATGGGGAAAGGCAGTGGGGAAAGGTGACCCCAGAAGCTCTGGGTTCCAAGTTGGGAGAAGGAGCCTGGACGTTGTGGTGGACCTTAGCAAGAATGGCTCAGAGTCCAAGAGCTCAGAGAGGGTTGACGGGGACGCCAAAGGTGGGCTCTGACCTGGACCAGGGAAGGCATGCTCTCTTTATACTTTCTTTCATCCTGCTCTCAGCGGGGACCCCTGGGTCTGTGGATTCTAACTGTGCTCAGGACGGGGAGACAGAGGAAGCCCCAGCACCATGGTGGGTTGGATAATTCAGGTCAGGACAGAAAACTCAAGAGTACAGTGTCACTGGATGGAGTTCCTCCACAGGTCAGCGCCGCCGTGGGGGGCCACGGGTGTGTCTCTGATGCTCCGATGGCACCGGACACGTCCGAGATGCTCAACAAAAGTTCATTCATGGACTCAATGAATCTCTGAATGACTGGGACCCACTGAGCCATAGTCACCCACTTGAGTAACAGCAGCCACTGTGCTGCCCATAAAGTGACAGCATCAACCTTATCTAGACGACGGAAAAAATTGCCTATACCAGCTTCATCCAGATCATGGAAACAGCCAGGTCTCTCCGACAGAGGGGGTACCCTGCAAGAATAAACAGAAATGAGGAACAATAAAAATAATAAAGAAATGAAGAATAATACAGAAAGAAAGAAAGAAAAAGTAAATAAATAAATAAATTAGTAACAAAAAAAATAAAGAAGCGCACTGAGTATGAACACGTGCACGGGGATGGTCCCGTGCGAAGGCGGGTCCTGTCTTCACGTTAACCTTCCTTCAACTTTCTACAAACCCTCTTGGCCAGTTTTCCCTGTTAATCTTCCTCTTTCATGGGTCCTCTTGTCGAGTTTCTATTTTTATTGAGGAATTATTCTGTGGGTTGACTCTCAAGAGCTCTGATTGGATCCGTCTCGTCACTCACGTTTCTCTTGGGTCGGAGACACATGTCACCATCATGTGTCTCTCGCACATGTCCAGCCTCCCCTTCATGCCCATTCTTCTCCCCACAATCACTAAGTCTCATGCTGTTATTGTGTATCACTTTGATTTGCTGCTATACTTTTATGTGTACATGCCCCATGGTATTATGGTTGCATTTTTAAAAATTTCCCTAGAATTGTACCAGATTCTACATTTAATTCCACAAGTTATTTTTCTTCCAATCGGCATGATTGTTGATTCATCCAAGTTGTAAATCGAGACCTCATTCAGCTTAGAGATTGCCGTATCATCTTCCAAGTCATGGACCCGCCATTTTTCATTGACATAGTCTCCCAATGATGGGTGTTTTTATTCTTGATGTTGCCACAACAGACAACGCTGTCGTGAATACTCTCGTACCCATCAGCTTATAGGCGACTCTCTCCAGGTCGAGGGTGTACACGGAGAGATGGAGCCACTGAATAATGGAGCATGTGGGGACGGGAAAAGGTGGCCACATGAGTTCACAGCCCCTCCTACCTCTTGTCGCTTGGTTGGCCCTGTGACATGGTTTGACCAGCAGAGTCTAACTCAAGCAAGTCCCATGAATGGCCTGCCCCAAGCCACCGGCCACTTGATTCCTCCCCCTCTTGGCTGTCCCAGTGGGACTTTACAGCCACAGTCCCTACCAGCAAGGATAGCTGTCACCCAAGAGGGAGAGAGGGGGGAAGGGAACCAAAGAGGCAACGTGGCTCTTACAGCCCTGTTATCTGTCCCAACCTACTCCGGTGAGGAGACGCCTGATGGGGGAGGGTCCTCATGGGTGGGATGGGGAGAGCAGCTCTGTTCTACCTGTTTCTAGGTCCTTCTTCTCCAGAGAGTTCTTTAGCCCTCTCTGCAGACAGGTCCTTGATGCCTGATGGTGCTCCCTGGGGAGGAAGGAGCTGGTCAGTGCTTGCTCTTGTGCTGGGCACTGAGTCAGCTAATGAGGAAGAGATTAGGGGCATCTCAGAAAAGATGTGTCTAGGAAGGTCCATTTCCAACCTTCCCGTACCTCCTTACAACCCTTCTGTGCCCAAGATGTGAAATTCAGCCCCTCAGGGCCTTTTATGAGCATGGAGTCAGAGCTGTTCCAGGAGCTCCTGAAGGACATCGGGCTGGGTCTGTCGTACATTCCTCCAAGTTCATGGGAGACCCCAGGCTTGGATCTCGCACCCCCAAGTCGGCCTCACACCCCAGCTCTGCCCGGTGTCGCCTCCAGACAACCCCACCAGACAGGGTCATGTCATCTGTAGGAGGCGATCGTGTCACCATTGGGCCAACCATATGGTCCAAGTGAAACGTGATCCATAGCCTGAAAGGCCAAGATATGGGCCCAGCTTGCAAATAGGGCCCTTGAGGCTCTCTTCTGTTTAAAGCTTAGACAAGGTGATCCATCCCTGGTTTTTTGAGATTGCTTTGGAGAAATTAAAATCACGACATGTGTACAGTCTCTGTCCTGCCCACACCTCTTGGGGTTTGGCCCAGTTCTAGGTACAACGTGCTCACGGGGGCATCTGTGGGAGCTTGTGTCTCCTTGTTTCTATCCCACTGCACGAAGCATGCCCCTCTCTACCCCTTGCCTGCCTCCCCAGGGTTGAATGAATGGGGGCGCATCTGCTTCCTCTCAGCTTGGCTCCCTCCAATTTCAAGTCCAAGGGGAAGGAGGCCGCCTCTCCCCCCGGCCCTCCACTGCCCCCTATAGTCATCCCTGTGCCTCACATCTTCACAGTTCCCGGCCCTCATCAGGGCACGCCCCCCAGCTGTGCTCTGGCAACCACACGGAGAGCTAGCAGGGCCCCTGGAAACCACATGCCTCACGTCAAAGCAGCACTCTCAGTGCCCCAGAGGGGCACTTTTTGGTGGCAGTCTAGATCGTGGGTCATAGAGACCAGATTTATCTAGTTGGTGTATCTGGAAGGGAAGAGCATATTCAGAAGAAACGGATGTGGTCGAGCTGCCCTGGGCTTCTTTGCCAGTCCCGGGGATTGCCCGTCTGGGAGTCTTACATGCACCTGGGGGGATTTCTCAGCAACAGATTGATCTGGGCTCCCCAAGCCCCTTCAGAAAGATTCCATCACCTAGGGGAAAAGCCTCCATTCCTGGAGAGGAGCTTCCAAACACTCGTATCTCCTGGAAGAATTGAGGACTCTGTGGGCTGTGGTCACCGAGTTTCCCGGCGCGGGCGGGCTGAGGCCCTCCCTACTGTTCGTGCTTGTGGACTCTGCCGCCTTTCCCTAGGGCTGGTCTCCTTTGTCTCGTTTTCCGGATCCGGGGATCCTCAGTGGAGGACGGATCACCGTTTCTCCCTTTCAGCTGGATACCCCATTGGGATCAGGCCACTCAGCAAACCGCAGTCAAGCATCCGACCCTCCACACCCCTGCCCCTGCCTCCTCTCCTGGCGACTCTGGTGGGGCACCTCACCATGGCAGTCCTGCACACCCACGGCTCTGCCTTCTACTTGGGTCTGCAGCCAGACTTGTGCTCGGGCCTGCAGGGGGCGCCACTTCCCTCCAGCCCTTGTGCTTTCCCCCTGGAAGCTGTAAATATCCCCCGACTTTCAAGAGCCAAGCCTGGCTCTTCAAGGGCCTCCACTCCGCTGGGCACCCTTCCCTTCACACCTGCTGCCTCCACCCCACAGTCTCCCAGCCCCGAGCCTGGGAAACTTTGGCACACCGAGGCAGGCCCCGCCGCCCAGCACCCTCACGTCTCTCTCTGCCCCGGCCCTGCCTCTTCAAGGTGCAGGCTCTCTGCGGTTCGTGCAAGCCCCGGCTGGTGGAGGACTCCAGCCCCCACCCGACCTCAGGCTGCCGCGTGTGCTGGGGCTTTCTCTCGCGCGTGCTCTCTCTCTCCGGCAGTCCCTGGACTGTGAGACGCAGAACTTTTAAGCTGACTCCGTGTTTCCTTGAGTTTCTGGTGACCCCCCTGCCAACGTCAAGACAGATTCTTCAGCGGCGGTCTTCTGTCTCCTCTCCCTGTCCCTTCCCCGCAGGCTTTGTGCTGACTGCAAGATATGCACTTGACTTTGAAGCTTCCTGCCTGCGTTTCTGACACTTTCCTTTCAAAGCCAAGCCCGTGTCTCTAGTTAGGCTGCTTCCTCTGGCAACTGATGTGGCTGCAGACAGAGTCAAGGTCACATGTCTCGCCCTCCCAGCCGTCTTCTCAACCTCCCACCCCCATGTCTGGCGCAGGCAAGACGCCCAGCGAGAGGATCTGGATCAAGTACGGGCACGGACAGGGAAGCTGCGTGAGCGGCTCAAGGTGGAAGGGTTGCGGGGTGTTCTGGCTCCCACGACGCCCACTCTGGTGAGGACGTGGCGGTCAGGGACAGCAGGCGGTGGCTGTGGGTCAGTCGGGGAGGTCGGCCTGGCTCTGGTCAGCTCTGTGCCCCCTGCCCGCTCTCGCCTGAAGCCCGAGCAGCTCCAGCCGTCGGAGCTGGAGCCCACCCCAAGCCGGGGGAGGAAATAAAGAGGAGCTCTTGCCAGCGCGATCTTCCCTTTTACGGTTTTTGGCCCTGCCCCCTGGTGCTCACACAGCCGCCATCTGGCTCTCTGTGCTGTGGCCCAGCCCCCGCAGGCTCCCGGGCCTTCCAGGGAGGGGCTGTTTGCTGAGAAAACCTAGGGTCTGGGGGAGCGGCATGTGGCATGCCAGGCTGGAATTTCTGAAATCCTGGGACCAGCTCCTCAGGCGGGGTCCTCCCCAGCAGCTCCTGCAACAGTGAGGCCTCGATGTCCTTCCCAGAACCCTGCATAGAGCAGGTGGGCCCCATCTCGCCTCTCAGCCCTGGGGGGGGCAGAACACTGCGGGCTGTCTTTGGGGGACGCTGAATGCCACCCCTGGGCACGCAGTCTGCCGGAAGCCCACCCAGAATCCCACTTCATGGGCTGACAGCTTTTATGAACAGCCCCCTCGCCCTCTCCACACACACATTCCCCCGATTTTATTTTTAAGGAAATAACAACAGCAATTAGCTCTTCCTTTGTATGGTTCCAGTAAAGGAGTCATTTAAAGGGCCCGGCATGGTGGAATTGCTCCTCTCATCCTCCCTGGGAGGCAGAGGGAGACAGCCCGCCTCGCAGGGACTCCAGGCTCACCCTGCGCCACTGCTCCAAGGTCGAGCACCTTCCTGCCCTGAGCCCTGGGGTGGCCGGGGTGGCCGGGAGGGGTTCAAGTGCACATTCCGAAGGTGCTAGGACAGAAATTGACAGACAAGCTAACAGATCAAACATGATGCTTCAAAGAGAAGAAGAGCCACAGGATGAAGCCGTGTGGCACTCTGGTCCCCAAACGCAGGGGACACAAAGGCTCCTCCCTGCCCAGGGCTCCACCGCATCCGAATCCCAGCCCAGAGCCGTCTTCAGGGACAACATGACCAGTTACCGCATTCTCCGTGCTCAAGCACTCGGAGGGGCTAATTAGTGCTTTTAATATGCAAATCAGAGCCTGGGCAGATTAAATCCAGGAAAAAAAACAGCTGGTGAATATGTTATTTTAATTATTACTCCAAAGGAAATATGGGCCTGGCTTAAGAGGATAGGGGGCGGGTGGGTATGAAGTTCTCGCAGAAGGATCCTTGGTGAGGGGGAGAGAGCGGGCGCAGGGGTGAGGGGGAGAGAGCAGGCGTGGGGATGAGGGCTCAGGGAGGGGCTGGAGTCCCCCGTGGCTGTGTAGTCTGGGGCAAATCGCTTTTCTTCCTGCGGTCTCAGTTTTGTCATTAATAACCAGAGGAGCTTGTAGAGATGACCCGTCCGTCCATCCGTCCATTCATTCATTCCCTCATTCCCTCATTCATTCGTTTGGCAGATACTGATTGGTCACGTACCAGGTGCTAAGAGCTACACCAGAAGCAAGGCCCCTGCCTTCACGGGGTGCACCTCTCCGGGGCAATCAACAAGTGACCCACAAGTCCATAAAACAATCCAGGCTGCTGGAGGGGCGAAGATGTACCGGAGACAGCCATGAGGAAGACCGGCTTGTCTGCGCGGGGTGGCGGGGGAACGTTCTCGCCTCAGATGCCGGGGAAGCTGAGAGCAGACGTGGACTGGGAGCAGGGATGGGAGTGGTGGGGGGTGGTGGGAAGGAGAGTCCCCATCCCGTGGGGTGGCACCGAATGTCCCCATGGTGCTCCGTAGGACTCCGGGATGATTGATCCAGTCGCATGGAACCGGGTCCTATTTTAGGAAATCGGGGAGCAGGGAGAACTGTGACATTCTCGGGGTAAGCGGCAAACACGTCTAGGGGAGCTGGACGCGGCGTTGTGCCGCAGGACAGCCAAGGAAGAATTCTTGAGATGTTTCCGGTACAGACAGGTACGCGGGGACAGGCCCCAGGGGCGGAAAGAGCTGCCCTGGGCTTGTGCACAGTGACTGAGCAGCGAGTGCGGGAGGGGTAAGGAAGCCTGCGAGAGATCTGTGTGTGCTGAAAGCCAGGTTCACAGGACCCTGGAGGTCTGGCTCTGGTCAAGATAAGGTCACCCTTTATTACCTAGTAAAACCTCCATCACGAGAACCTTCAGGAACGTCATGTCCTGTGTGTCTCCGATGTGCATCAGGGGCCGCGTGTTACAAGAGGACTCACTTTCGGTCACATCCTTCCTGCCTCTGTTTTCCCCAACAAGCTGGTCCCGACTCAGTGTTTCTATTGAGACTAGAGCAAGGAAGGGAAACTCGCCAGCGGGGCGTCTGTGTCTCTTTTCCTCTGGTCTTCCTCACAGTACTGGCTCCGGAGAGGCAGGGGAGACCCGCGCACCGTCTCCCTTCAGCGTGTGCCTGTGTGTGCGAGTGTGCACACAGCCAGCGGCCTTGACCAGAAGCGTGATTTCCATCTCCTGCGTCCTTGGAAACTCAGAGCTTTTCTGACAGGTTCTTGTCCTCCTGCCAGAGACTGGGCCGGAGGGAGCTCCCTGGTCCCCGGGCTACCGACAGGACCCAGTCCACCCTCTGTGCCCGAGGTTTGCTGCTCTGACGTCCCGGGCCTGGGGTGTGACTTCCTGAGCAGGGCTTGCTTCCGTGGGGAAAGGACAAAACCAAACGGAGAGATCAATGTGTGCCTGTAGCCGCGGACAGACGGACCTGAGTTCCACTTTCTTAGGTACAGCAGCAGCATAATGGAAAAACAAATGAAAAATTCATTCTTCTCCACCAACTTTGCCTGGAGGCAGCAGGAGAAAATTCTTTGCACAGGACAGAGAGCAGAGAAGGGGGCATAGGACGAGTAGGAGTGAAACGGTCACAGAGGAGCGAGACAGGGAGAGAGAAGAGACGAGAAGGGGAGAGGAGAGAAGAAGAAGGGGGGGGGGGGGGGAGGGCACGAAAGGAGAAACAAGACTGGAGGGACAGGTGATGGCGAGGAGGCAGAAGAGAGAGCAGAGGAGAGGGAAGAAGGAGGGAAGGGGAGGAAGGGGAGGGTAGAGGTGCACACTAGTGCCCCGGGGAGCAGGTGGGGGTTGGGGGTACGGACCCTGAACCAGCTCTCACTAGTCAGGCTCCCCCAGCACCCCTGCAGCCCAGGTAGGACTGGATGCCTGTTTTCCGTGCAAACAAGTTTGCAGCCCGTGTGTGTGTGTGTGTGTGTGTGTGTGTGCGTGCACGCGCGCGCTCACGCGGCTCCACAGTCCACAGGAAATTATGGGGCCGCCTGTGGTCGCGGGGGACGTGGGGGACAACAGGTGTGACAGGTGTGCCCCAGGCCAGAGCACAGCGGGCAGGCTCGTGCCCTCCACTCCCGGCGATGCACTCCCTGCGCCTCCCGCCCCCCGGAGGCGTGACGATTTTTACCCCATCTGAAAGTTCAGCGAGCAGAAGCAAAGAGAGCAAAGCCCTGTGACCAGTGACAGGGCAGGCCCGGAGCCCCAGCAGTGAGCTGCTCATTCAGCACACCCGCACCTGGCCCAGCCCCCCACTCTCCCGGCCCCTTCCCAGGTCAGCCCCCTGATGTCAGCAGCCCTCTGCATGGGCGCCGTCTGCACTTCCCCGGGCTCAGGGAACAGGGACCAGCCCTGCGCAGGACAGAGGGGGACTTGACTCCAGGCCTGTTCAGAGCAGAACCCTCTGCTGCCACCTGTGAACCCTGAGGGCAGTCCTGTGAGCCGGGTGTCACCCCCATTGACCCAAGGTCCCTGGGAGGGTCTTCTGGAGGAGAGCATGGGCTAAGGGAGCTGTTCTTCACTAAGCAGGGGAAGGCCCTCGAGACAGGAGAACTACAGCAGGCCGAGGCTGAGGTCTGACCGTGGGGGCCAGCGGTGCATATAGAAGACGAGTCTGGGGGGGGGCCGGAGCTGAGGACGGCTGCCCTAAAAAGTGACAGGTCACAGTGTGAAGAGGAGTCACCAGAGAGTCTTAGGAAGGGGGCAGCATTATTGGAATTCTGGGAAGTTCGGCGGGAGGTGGGGGTGCTATGGTGTGGAACCCTTAGTCTTCTACCCCCTAGCTCTGTAGGTCTGAGAGGTCTTGAGGAGCCCGAGGCAGTGACCCAGGTCAGAGGCAACGGGGGCCACACCAGGGCCGTGAGTCACAGCTAGAGCAAAGAGGACAGATGGAAGAACTGTTTGGGGAGAAGGGCCGGAAGCCCTTGCTGAATGTGTAGCGGCAGGAGAAGGACTTCCGGGTGTCTCCCAAGGTTTATGATGCTCGGAGCACTTTCCCATGTATGGTTTCGTTTGCGCGCGCCCTACAGCGATAGCTCAAGGCATGTATGCCTCAGTATTCCCACTTCATGGGCAGGGAAAGCAGGGGGCGTGGACAGCTCACACGTGGTGAGTGGCAGGGAGGGGTCTCAGACCCAGGTCTCCCATCCCAGGGCCACCAGTGCTCTTGGAGAAGTCACTCCCTGGCCTTGGTGTTGCTGGGGTGTGTCTAGGCTCGGACCAGGGCTTGTTTTCCTAGTTTATAAAATTTCAGAAGACGCGAGGAGACCCTGCCCCCTCCCCCAACACCCCCACGGGTGCATCTGGTCTTCTTTGTGTTCTTAGAGCAGGGGTTGGCCACCGACAGCCCGTGGGCCAATCTGGTCTGCGGCGTGTCTGTGTCAGTAAAGTTTTATTGGAACAGAGCTGTGTCCGTTTGTTTACACATTGTCTGGGGCTGCTTTTGCACCAGGAATCCAGAGTCCCGCAGTGCTGACGGAGACAGGCTGGCCGGCGGAGCTGGAAATATTTACTATTTGGCCGTATTGGAAAACATTTGCCAAGCGCGTCGTAGACACTTGCTATGATCTGAGTGTTTGTACCCCCTCCATCCCGCCCCTAATTCACCTGTGGGAATTCTAATGCTCAATGGGGTGATATTAGGAAGTGGGGGCTTTGGGAGGTGCACTGTCTTACAAAGGAGGCTCCAGAGAGATCCCTGGTCTCTTCTTCCACCGTGTGAGGGGGACATGGAGAGAAGGCACCATGCTATGACCCGGGAGGTGGGCTCTCACCAGAACCTGACCACGGAGGCACCATGATTGTGACCTCCGAGCCTCGAGACGCATGGGTCGTCAGTGTTTGTTATGTATAGATCACACGGTCTGTGGCGTTTTGTTATCACCTGAATGGACTAAGGTCTCTTTTCTTTTTTTTTGAAGATTTTATTTATTTGAGAGAAAGAGAGAGCGAGCGCACAAGCAGGCAGAGTAGCAGGCAGAGGCAGAGAAGCAGGCTCCCTTCTGGACAAGGAGCCCGATGTGGGACTCGATCCCAGCACCCTGGGATCATGACCTGAACTGAAGGCAGCGGCTTAACCGACTAAGCCCCCCAGGCATCCCTGGACGAAGGCCTCTTATAAGACAAGCCTAAGAGAGGTTTGAGGGACTTCCAGGCAAGACTGTTAAACCCCAAAGAATGCAGTTGCTTGTGTCAATACTGATAGTCTCTCAAGTTCACTCTGAACTTGAGAGTTCAAAGGGGATCTGAGTAGAGACTGGCACTTTCCCTGGTGAGGAACTACTCTGGTTTGTTCCAACATTCAGCTTGCCGGCTGGGATGGGGTGAGAGGGCCCGTCACGGCGTCAGGGAGAGGCGGCTGCCTTCCCTTCTGGGATGCCCGCAGCCCGCGGGTGTGCCGAGGAGGAGGAGGTGGGGGGGGAGGGCCTTGCTCTGAGCCTGACGCTGGTGTGTAGGACACACACACACACACACACACACATACACACACACACACACACACACACGCACGGCTGTGAGGGGCGGACCAGCCTTTCCTGGGAAGGAGGCCCCAAAGAGTAGGAGCTGGAGTTAGCGCCTCTCTGGCCGCACCTCCGTAGGGTCTGCCCGCCGAGGCTGATTGGCATTCATCAGCACGCACACCTGGAGCGTCCGTGAAGCGCCTGTTGGGATGCGGTCAAGGGCACGGAGATCCTGGAGGCCCCTCCAGCGGTCATGAGAGCCGCCTCCTGTTGCAGGGTGGGCAGGGTCACCTCCAGCAGCTGGCCGTGTTCCAGAAGCCAGGTCAGGCCCCACTCCAGTTCAAGGGCTTCTGAGCCCGTCCTCAAATCACTGTCCACGGGAGGTGTGGAGTCCTCCTGGGAGATCTGAACGTTAGGTATGGAATCAGAGGAGCCTTTTTTCAGAGAGTCAGCGGGGTCTTGGTGACTGCCCAGATAACATGGCTCTCAGTCCTGTGGAAGCCTGGGCACCCTTGTGGATGGGGCTCTCACCACGCCCCCGGAAAGCCAATGCTGTTCGATCATTCTCCTGCTGGTGTCCCTCCTGTCGCTCACCTGGCAGTGTCCGCCCACCAGCCTCAGGCAGCTGGACTCCAAGCATCCAGGTGCTCTTTCCCTGCGTAACCGGAAGAGCAGTGTGGACACGCAGTGGCCTCGGGAGTCGCACTGCCTGGGGACTCCTGGTCTACCTGCTCGTTGAGGATTGTGACCTTGAGTGGGCAGCCGAATCTCCTGGGCTCTGGAATTATTTCCAGAAATGGAAATAATAGCGCCTGGCCGGTGGCAGCTGGTCAAGTCAACTGGTCATTTAGCGCTGCTTTGGTGGTGGGCAGGCGATAGGAAGGTCTTCACATTTCCTGCTTGCTCCCACCTGTCCATCCCCAGGTCTCCCTCCCACACCTCCGTGGTCCGGATCTTTCAACCTTTCTCTTCATGAGCCCCTGGTGGAGGTATTTGCCATTGACCTTGAGGCAATACATATTCCAACTTAGGTCACAGGAGTGGATGAACGGGTGCGCCCCTTAGGCTCTGTCCATGGGGAGGGTCTTCCTTCACTGCCGACGTCCAAGATCACTGCTGAGCGTGGCTGTTAGGAAGCTGTGTGGTGCATGTCGGCTGGGTATGACCTTTGGAGACCCTGGGCTGCCACCCCAGCCTGTCGTCTGTTAGACCCGTGTTCTCTTGGCTTCTGGTAGCACTCATCCCTGTTGCTATCAGTGAAACGAATTTTGTGCTAGCCTCTTCCATCATCTGCCCTGGCCTGCGGGGGGTGGGGGGAGGAATGGTGCCCAGGGAATATAATGGTGCTAGTGCTCCTCAAATTCACCCATTTATTATGGCCTTGGTAAGGGGTGTATCTTCCAGGGCTTTCTATGTAGCATAATCATCTCGAGTGTCCTCCGACCTTACGCTGCATATCTGCTCTGGTGGGTTCCACATCTCAGATACTTTTCATGTCTTCTTGAGCTGCCTGCTATGGCCATCCTGGCATCTTGGGCTCAGCATGGACGAGTTGTCCACACTTCCCAGAGCGATTCCAGTAGTGAGGCTGCACCATTGTCTGGTGACCTCAAGAGGTCAAATCCTGTATTCTGGGAGAGCACACCCAAACTGAGGAGCACCCCCTTGCCCAGCCTCATACTCTGGCTCCCTTGACCGTGCACCTTCCACGCATGCTCTTCTGACCGGTTCCTGCTGGTGCTCGCCAGCTGGCGGCTATAACCAAGGTGGAAGCTCTCTCGTGAGACATGTAGCCCCTCTGGAGGAATGGGAAAGAAACAAAACCCTTCATTCTAGAGTAGGGGGGGTGGTCCAGAGACTCTAAGGGCCAGGAGGTGCTTCAAACAGGAAGAATGGAATCTCCACCCTTGGTTTCTCTACGGGTCCCCATGAGACATCTCCGCTGGGATCTGGGCTCTCTGAAATGGTCAGCTGGTAAAGGAAGTTTGCAACTGCAGCTCTTAGGAGGGATGAAGTTGGATGCATGAGCCTCACCGATGGGTCTGGAGCCCTGGTCCCACCCCAGAGCTGTAGTAAGCCCCTTGGCAAGAGGCCTGGAAGTTGCTTTAGGAGGCAGTGAGGGCTCAGGGAAGAACAGCACTTGGGAGCAGGGTGTGCTCAGAGAATGTGGGTGTGATCTCTTGTGAGATTCAAGGGAATTCCCAAATCCTTAAACCTTTGCTCTTGAGGCTTGTGATTCCCCTTCTAAAATGACCTTGACCCTAACCTTTAACTAAAGATACTGTGTACGATCTGGTATGTTGGTCCCATGGAAGCTGGATGATCAGGTTGGCAAGGGGATGGGGTACAGTTGGTCCCTATTTGATCCAACACTCTCCTAGAACGTTGCCTTTTCTGGTGGTGGTGGTGGTGGTGATGGTGATGGTGATGGGGGGTAAAGTATACTTCATCTCTAATGAAGCATACTTTACCGTGAAACTCATTCAAGCCTACAATTCGATGATGTTTATTAAATTTGTAGGATTGTGTGATCATCACCATACTCCTTTCAGAGAATGTCCATCCCCTGGCAGTTCCCTCGTGCCCATTTCTGTGGGCTGTGCCCACTCCCTGCTCATGACAACCACTGATTTGCTTTTTGTTTCTATAAATTTGTCTTTCCGGGACGTTTTGTGTCAATGAACTCGTACAATATGTCTTTCACGTTGGGCTTCCCTCACTTTGCACGGTGTTTTTGAAGTTCACCCAAGTGGTAGCATGTTTGAGCGGTTTGTCCCTTTTTATTGTCCAATAAAATCCTACTCTTTTTAAAAAATTTTTTTATTTTTAATAAACATATATTTTTATCCCCAGGGGTCCAGGTCTGTGAATCGCCAGGTTTACACACTTCACAGCACTCACCATAGCACATACCCTCCCCAATGTCCATAACCCCACCCCCTCCCCTGATCCCCCTCCCCCCCTCCTGATCCCCCTCCCCCCAGCAACCCTCAGTTTGTTTTGTGAGATTAAGAGTCACTTATGGGGGCACCTGGGTGGCTCAGTGGGTTAAGCTGCTGCCTTGGGCTCAGGTCATGATCCCAGGGGTCCTGGGATCGAGTCCCGTATCGGGCTCTCTGCTCAGCAGGGAGCCTGCTTCCCTCTCTCTCTGCCTGCCTCTCCATCTACTTGATTTCTCTCTGTCAAATAAATAAATAAATAAAATCTTAAAAAAAAAAAAAGAGTCACTTATGGTTTGTCTCCCTCTCAATCCCATCTTGTTTCATTTATTCTTCTCCTACCCACTTAACTCCCCATGTTGCATCTCCACTTCCTCATATCAGGGAGATCATACGATAGTTGTCTTTCTCCATAAAATCCCATTCTTAGGACAGACCATGTTGTGTTCATCCATCCACCAGTTGAACATTTGGGTTGTTGCGAGTTTTTGGGGGATCGTGAACAATGCGGCCACGAACATTCACATGTAAGCCTTTGTGCGGACAAATGTTTTCATTTCTCCTGATCGGACAGCCAGGAATGCACCGGTTGTGTTGTACGGGCCGGTTATGTTTAGCTTTTGAAACTGCCACCCCCTTTTCCAAAATGGCTGCACCATCTTTCATCCCCACCCGCAGTGCATCAGGGTGAAGTTCTCCCACAGCCCTGTTGAACTCTTTATTGCCTTTTTAATGTTAGCCATGCCAGTGGGTGTATAATGGTATCCTATGCTGGTTTTTATTTGCATTTGCCTAATGACTGATATGCTGACATTTTTCATGTTCTTATTAGCCATATCTAACTTCTTTGGTCATGTCTCTTCAGTATAGAGTGTTTTTCAACTGATTATTGAGTTGTAAGTGTTCTTTTTGTAATCAGGATACAAAGTCTTGATCAGATATTTGAGTTACAAGTGTTTTCTTCCAGGATGTGTCCCCTCTTTTCATTTTCTTATGGGTATCTTTTGAAGTGTAAGTGTTCTTAATTTTGAGGAAGTTCAGTTTATGACTCTGTTTTCTTGGATGGATTATGTTTTTGATGTTCTATCTCAGACATCTTCGCTTAGCCCAAGGTTCAAGGTTGTTATTGCCAAATTTTCTTGTAGAAGGTGCGCAGTTTTCATTTATATATTTAAGTTTGTGGTCCATTTTGAAATTATTGTTTATATTTAGAGTGAGGTAAGGGTCTAAGTTCATTCTATTGTGTATGGATATCCATTTGTTGGAAAGACTATTGGTTCCTTATTGAATTGCTTTGGCACCTTTGTCAAAATCAGTTGATCATAAATATAATGGTGTAATAATTGACTTTCAGTCTGTTCTATTGATCCTTTTCTTACGCCAGCATTGCATTACTCGATTCAAGCTTTATGATAAGTTTTAAAGTTGGGTGGTGTAAATATTTTTTTTCTATTCTGGGTCCTTTGCATTTCTCCATGAATTTTAGAACCAGCTCATCAAGTTCTACAACAGAAAAAAAAGCTGACTGGGATTTTGATAGAGATCACGTTGAATGTAGGGGTCAATCTGGGCAGAACTCTCTTAACAGCACTGAGTCTTGAATCCATACGCACAGACCATCTCTCCAGCTATTTGAATCTTCCCAACAACATTTTGTCGTTTCAGTGTACAAGCCTCACATTTTTTTTTTTTGTTAAATTTAGTTCTAAATATTTTACTCTTTTATTGTGAATGGGATTTTTTCTTATTTCTATTTTCAGATTGTATGTTGTTAGAATACGGAAGTACAATTAATTTTTGTGTATTAATATTATGTCCTGTGACTTTGCTGAAGTCCCTTGTAAGCTCTAGCAGGTGTATGTGTGTGTGTATTTCTTGGGCTTTTCTATGTATGAAATCATGTCATCCATGGATAAAGACAGCTTTACTTCTCTTTCATTACACATGCCTTTTATTTATCTTCCTTGCTTATCTGCATCGGCTAGAACTGTCAGTATGGTGTTGAAGAGAAGCAGTGAAAATAGACATCTTGTCCTGTTTCTGACTTTAGGGGGAAAGTGTACATTCTATCACCATTAAGTAGGGTATTAGCAATAGCTTTCTTGGAGATGCTCTTTATTAGCTTTCTGAGAATTTCCCTTTTATTCTTACTTGTTCAGAGTTTTTATCATACATGTTAGATTTTGTAAATTTTTTTTTGTATCTTCAGATGTTCATGTAGTTTTGCCCTTTATTTTATTAATAAAATGTATCACGTTAATTGATTTTCAGATGTTAAACCAACTTGCGTGTCTGGGACAAATCCTAATTGGTCATGGCTAATAATCCTTTTTATGTATCACTGGATTTAGTGTACTAGTGTTTTTATGTCTTTATTTTTATGAGAAAGAGTGAGAGAGTGAACACGAGTGGGGATGGGGCACAGAGAGAGAAGTAGATTCCCCGCTGAGCAGGGAGGCCAGTGTGGGACTTGATCCCAGAACCCTGGGATCACAACCTGAGCTGAAGGCAGACGCTTAACCAACTGAGCCGCCTAGGAGCCCCGTTTACCAATATTTTTTGAAATTCCTTATGTTGATGTTCATGAGGCATATGGGTCTCGAGTTTTCTTGTGGTGTCTTGTCTGATTTTGGTATCAAGGCAGTACTGTCTGATCAGATCAGTTTTCTGAAAAAGTTTGTGAAGTGTTGGTATTATTTCTTCTTTAAATATCAAATAGAATTCATCACTAAAGCCTGGCGTTTTCTTCATGGGAAAATTTTTAAATTATGAATTGAAAATTTTAAATGAACTACTTTTAGATGGATCATAATTTTTATTTCTTCTTGAGTCAGTTTTGGGAATTTGTGCCTCTCTAGGAATTTGTAAATCTTTTAGCCTAAGTTGTCTAAGTTATTGGCAGAAAGTTGTCCATTGTATCTCCTATAACCCCCTTCAGCTTCTGGCTGGTAGTGATGTTCCCTTTTTCATTCTTGACCTTGATATTTTGTGTTTTCTCTCTTATTTTCTTGAGCATCTAGCTAAAGATTTGTCAACCTTGCTGATCTTTTGAAGAAATAAACTTCTGGTTTCATGGATTTTCTCCGTTGTTTTTATGCTTAGTGTTTCACTGGATTCTGTTCTTTATTATTTACTTCCTTCTGTTTGTTTTGGGCTTACTTTGCTCTTTGTTTTCTGGTTTCTTAAGGTGGAAGCTTACGTTATTAATATGAGACCTTTCTTCTTTTTTTAATACAAATGTTCGATGCTATGTATTTCCTTCTACGTGGTGCTTAGTACATCCACGAAAATTTTGTATGTGTGCTTTTATTTTCATTCAGTTAAAACTTCTTTTAAAGATTTTATTTATTGGGGCGCCTGGGTGGCTCAGTGGGTTAAAGCCTCTGCCTTCGGCTCAGGTCATGATCCCAGGGTCCTGGGATCGAGCCCCACATCGGGCTCTCTGCTCAGCGAGGAGCCTGCTTCCCCCCTCTCTCTGCCTACTTCTCTGCCTGCTTGTGATCTCTGTCAAATAAATAAATAAAATCTTCTTAAAAATTTTATTTATTTATTTATTTATTTATTTATTTATTTATTTATGAGAGAGAGAGAGAGACAGAGCAAGCACCTGCATGCGAGAGCTCAGGAGCAGGGAGAGGAGCACAGGGGAAGGGAAACGAAGAGGGAGATCATTTCTTAATTCTCCGGTCCTTCTCTCTCTCTGTCTCTCTCAATCTTCTTCTTCTGGGATTTCCATGACACATATATTGATAAGTCCCACATGTCTCCAAGGCACTACTCAGTATTATTCATCCTCTCCCTCTCTTTTTTTCATATTGGGTAGCTTCTACTGACCTCTCTTCCAATTTGTTGATTCTTCCTTGTGTCCATCTCAGATCTGTTGTCGAGCCCTCCTACGCATTTCTGATTTCAGTTATTTAACTTCATTCACCTACTTCAACTCCAGAGTTTTTTTGTTCTTTTTTTAAAATAATGTCTATTTTTGTTGATATTCTCTCTTTGTTGAGTCATTACCATTATGCTTCCTTTTAGTTTCTCAACAGATGATTTTCTGAAGATATCTATAATAGCTCTCTTGATGTTTTTGTCTGCTAATTCCAACATCTGGACCCCCTTAGACAGTTTCTACTGATTGCTATTTTTTTTTCTTTTTTATTCAGCATGGCTCACACTTTCCAGTTTCTTTCAGATCTCACAATTTCTTGTTAAAAACTGGATATTTTAAGATTATATATTATGGCAACTCTGAATTTGGATCCCCTGACCTGCAAGGGTAATGGTGGATGTTTGATTGTTGAATAACTTTTCTGAATTAAGCCTGTGGCATCTATTTTTTTCCTCAAAGTGTAGCTATAGATGTCCTTGCTTAGAGTTTTGTTTTTGTTTTCTAAATTCTCTTTCTCTTTTCTTAAAGCCTGAAGACCTGGAACTTACCTTGTGTCCGTAGAGTCTACTTGTCAGCCAGTGATGGGTCAGAATTATGCTCAAATACCTTGAGCAGGTAAGGCTTCAACCCTCTGTCAATGGGTCAGTGTGTACAGGTAAAGTTCAAGCAGTTCGTAAGTCTGTTGCCACTTTTTTGTTCATATCTTCTCAGCACACATGTGCAAGCTCACAGTCAGCCTAGGACATCTGTACAGCTGGGGCCCTCTTCTGTCTCTCCTACAAGGACGCGTCTAGAGCTTATCAAGGTGAACTGTTGTTGTCTCATTTCCCACATGGCCCTGTTAATGTTTAACTAGTTTGCTAGTCTGTACGTGCCCTGATGAGAACTGTATCCTCAGGCCAGCTGAATGGCTGCTCTCCCTGTTCGCTTGCCACTGAAATTGCTACTTACTGATGATATCACTGGGTGAGGGGTTACTCAGTGCCCTGCTCCAAATCAGCTCATACTTCTCTGTCATCAGAGTTACTGGCGTTCATGGCTCGTCCCACGTTGTGAGAAGCGTCTGAGGTGAGGGGTAGGAGCAGCTCCAGGCAAGAATGCTGTGTACCTTCACTGTTCCTGCTTGAAGCGCAATACTTTTCCATGAAGGCCCACTTCTCAATTTCCCTTCTTCCTTCCTTCCCTCCCTCCATCTTCCTTCCTTCCCTCGGTCTTTCCATCCATCCATCCATCCATCCATCCATCCATCCACCTTTCACTTATCAGACCTTTGTCAAGAGTTCATTCCATCTTGGGCTCTGTGTTAGGAACCCAGAGAACAAACACACCTAAGATAAACTCCTTGTTCTCAAGAAAAGCACATGAAAAGGACAGACCGTCATGGTGATAATTAGTGCCCCAGCATTACTTACGAGAATATCTGCATAGGGCCAGATAGAAGGGTTGGGTTGGGGTGAAAGCATAGCAGAATGGGGTGTTCCTCTGGCTCTTCCGATAGCTTCTCCAGCCCCCACTCTCTGTTCCTGCCTGACAAACTTTGTTCCCTACCAAGAGACCGCTGCAGCCATAGCTCTTACGTCTAGCATGGAGCCCACTTCACTTTGGGGGGGAATTGTCTTCTCTGCTTCATATCACAAAACTCTAGGCAGCAGTTCTTTATCTTCAACTGAGAACTGTTTCATGCTCTGGCATAGCAAAGTGTCTGCAGACAGAGATAAGCAGTGTTTTCACATTTTTGTCTACAAAATTAATGATCTACAACTACAATAAAACCCTCCTCCCCTGTCACCAGTGGGGATCACAGGACATTTTGAGCTTAAAAGCACACACATACTTACACATGGAAAACCTCAGTGGCACAAAGTGCAGATGTTTTTATTTTTCTTTTTCCTTCAATAGTGTTTGCATTTGTTAGAAATGTGGAATCGTAAAATGCTATTGTCGAAGCACTCCTGGGAGATCTTCCAACCCAAAGCCTTTATTTCATCAGAAGGGAGATGGGAGATGTGTCCAAGGGTGTCCTGTCAGCGGATCTGGTGGGTCCAGGACCTGGAATCTTCATTGTCAGCCTTGTTTTCTGTTCTTCAACCCCCTGGCAGTGAGTTTACGTTCTCTGTCTGACCCAGGAGGCCCCAGTCCAGTTCTTGGAAAGCTGGCTGCCGGAAGTCCCCAGTCCTGTCATTTCCCCATGCCTAGTGGTTCCTGCACTGGCTGAGTGTGGGTTCTGATCGCTGCCCATGACTCCGCTTCGGGCTAACACCCTTGTGCCTCTCTTCGGACTCAGGGGAGCCTCTGAGGCAGTCAGAAGCGATAGTTCAGGGCTGGCTGACATTTGGCATTTGTTTATATTCCGGGGATAGGATGCCTGATCATCATGGACCCCCGCACCCCCGCCTGCCCACCCAGTAATCCAGCAGCTGAGGGGTTAATTCTGGCCAGCGAGGCCTCCAGGTTAGTCTCCTTAGCTCTGGTTTAGTGCGTGGGGTCCAGAGCCAGGCTGTCCGGATTGCAACCTAGGTTCCTCTTTGGCTCTGGGACGAAAGAGTGGTGGTTTAAATTCTCTAAGCCTCAGTCTTCCCATCTGAAAATATGGATAAATGTATACCCCACAGGGCTGTTTTGACATTCACACTAATAGAAATGTCCTGGTTTCTATCTTTCTCACTGCTCTCACCCCATGCTTGCTCGCCATGTCCCTAAATCAGCAGTGAGGTGAGCTGAAGGCCTCTATCTTACCCTGAGAACCATGCAGGACAGAAAGCAGAGCATTTACCCCTCGGATCATGCCGGTGATGCCTGTGATCTTTTGGGCCCTGCATATACTGATCGTTGCTTCTTTGTTGTCAGGACTCCTGGGGTCTACTTCCTTAAAACCAGCTCTCCTCTCCTGCCACTTATGTTCTGCTCTCAGGCCAGTGGGTACCTTTCTGAGAACTGGAAAAAGGCAGTCCCTCTGAACAAGCATATGACTTGGCGATCTGACCACAGATCAGATTTCAGTTTCCACTCACCCCTTTGTCCATGTACCCTTTGTGCAGTGCACATCCCATACAACTGTATATGGCATCCCTGCTGGCAGCACTAAGGGGGCATTTAGGAAGAGATCGGATAGATTTGCAAACTAACCAATAACTACGGTCGTTAATCCAAGCTTTGCTTTAAAATCAAACAGCATGATTCATTAAGTGTCCCAAACCCTTTATATTTATGCAATAATCATTCGTTGAGCCTACTATGTGCCAGACTCTGATGATGCAGACATGACCAGGATCTGAATTTGATCCCTGAGGGACATGGCACCCAGGAGAGATGGAGCCACACAGATCAGAACCTCCAGTCCTGGACTAGTCAGGACTCAGCACTGGGGTCAAGGCAGGAAGACCCACCTGGAATCCCGGAAAAGGGTGAATGTTCTTGAGCAAGGAAGCAGCCTGTGTTCTCCTCTGCCGGGCCTGCCTGCCAAGGCTGGCCTGTGCTTTGCCTTTAGCTCCTCTGCTCGAGAAACTCAGCCTTCCTTCCTTCCACCCCCAGCCTGCTTGGAGGTCCCTTTCTTTGAGAGGCGGAGGCTGAATCCTGGTGTCTCAGCCCAGCCGCCCCCTGGAGGTGAGCTGCCTCCGGGTGGGAGTGGACAGCACGCTCCCTGGACAACTTTGCAAGTGCAGCGGTGTCAGGAAGATGACACACGGAACCTGTGCGGGGTTTGCAGACGAGCGAGTTTTGCCGACGCGAGCTCCTGGAACAGAATAACCTTTTGCACGGTATTAATGTAAAAGTTTCATTTAAAAGGCACCAGCTGTGGTCCTACCCAGGTTTATTCATATGGGACCTTCACTGGGTCAACTTAATACTTAACTACTGCTTATTATCCCATCAGTCTTCAGGGACAACCCATGATCTAATTGCCCAGCATTTATGTTGCTTGGTAACCACAAACAGAGAATAATAGTCCTTAAAGGGGCAGTGTGGAATTTCATGCCCCTGCAGTGAAGTACACTTCATTTCCCAGAGCACCCTGTGTTTTTTAATTCAGTGAATAAAAATGTGTAATGAATAATTAATTATGTGCTTGAAGGCACAATAGCTGCCTACTTTTGAATATTCATCAGTGGCATTATTAATTCACTAGAAATCCCAGGGAGGAACGGGATAGGCTTTTAGCCTAGCTGGAGGACTTAAAGATAATGCTTTGCAACACGCACAAACTTTTTTTAGAGCTGACTTTTCTCTGGGAGGCGCTTTCTGGGTTATTTTCCTCTTTTAAGAACATTTCTCCGTTCCTGCAGAGCTGGTGGGATGCAGAGGCCACCAGTGACCATGAAAAAGGCCCACTCTGGCCCTCCCGCCTGCAAAGTGCATTAATAACCAGGCCCACTCGTCCCCTGTGGCCCGGAGTGCGCTCCTGGGAGCGAGGAGCCCGGTGGCGGAGGCGGGAGCCCCTGTTCACTTCTGGAAATGAAAGCAGAGGGCGTGTTTGACAGCTTTGCACTTTCCCACTTGGGACCTTCTCCTGCCGTGGAGAAGGGGATGATGGCCTCTCCCTCTGCAGCCTCTGAGAGACGGATCTGGTCTCTAACAGGTGCCGGCAGAGAGCCTGTGTCAGGACCGGAAGCCTGGCCTGCTGTTTCCTTCTGCAATTTTCTGCAACACCTCCCACCGTGGGTCTGTAGCTCCTTGCCCCATGTCTCCAGTTAGCCTGTGGGCATCTCCCTGTGAAGGGAAGAGCTATCTGTCTACCCCACCTCCACCCCCTCTTCTTCCTCACTAACACCGCCCCCTACATTTTGAAGGCAACTCGGTGCCCAAAGATGGCGCCTCCCTGCCTCCCGCAGCTAAAGGCGTTCAGGTGCCTCAGCTCTGACCAATGAGACGATGCACGCAGAAGAGGCTGGGCAGAACTTCTCTGGAGCGTTCTAGAAAGGAGGGGGAGGGGGAGGCCGGTTCCCCTCCTCCTCACTTCCCTCCTCCAGTCTGCATCGTAGATGACATGGTGGAAGCTCCAGCCGCCGTCCTGGCCCATGAAGTAATTCTTAGGATGAGCACCATGTGCTTGGAGGTTGGGGAAGAAAAACAGAAGGAGCCTGGCTCCCTGGGGACCACGGAACTGCTGTGCTAGTCTAGAATTTCCTCCCTCCGGTCTTCTTCCACATGAGGAATGAACATCTCATTGTTTAATCTGGATCATGCTAGGCCTTCGGCTGTGTTCTGCTCAGCCAACCTTCCTCTAGATGCCCCTGCTCAGAGTTCTGTCATCGTTCCTGCATCTGCCCTTTCCGGCAGATGTGGAAGTTCCTTAAGAGCTGAAGTCTCGGTAATAAAATAGAGTCTGTGTACCCCAGGCGGAAGTAGATGCTTTAAAACAGTGTTCTGTTAAGGAGGGCTGTAGACTCGTCTCTGCGTCTCCCTGGGGCCTCAGAATCTTGCCTGGAAAAGGCAGGAGGTTTTGGCATCTCCCTGTAATTTTTTTTTTTTTAAAGATTTTATTTATTTGAGAGAGAGAGAATGAGAGAGACAGAGAGAGCACGAGAAGGGGAGTGGGAGAGGGAGAAGCAGACTCCCCGCTGCGCAGAGAGCCCGATGCGGGACTCGATCCCAGGACTCCAGGATCATGACCTGAGCCGAAGGCAGTCACTTAACCAACTGAGCCACCCAGGCGTCCCTTTCTGTAATTGGTTTAAAGGAGTTATTTAATTGGGGACTTTAGTCAACGAAACGATTGTTCCAACCGGGTTGAACTCACGGTCTGAAACGAGCATTTTCACAGTTCATCATATCCAAGGCGCTATCAAACCCAGGGCGCCCCATGATTTTATGGGTTGCAAGGAAGAAACAAATTCCACCCATTATCACTGTAAAATGCATCCTGATTTTGGAAACATTAAATGTGAAAAAAATGGGCTTTTTAGAATCAATGAACTAGGGTACAGATAGCTAACTATACACTTAACACAACGATTCCCGGTAATCACAGCTACTATAAAGAACTCCATTAACTTCCATTTCCGTTCTTGCCAAGAAAGAGGTGAGACCTTTCTGGATCTCAAGCAGCTTTGTTCCACAATGAGAAGAGCAGGAAGGAGGCGCTGTCTGGAGTTAGATCTTATTTCGATTTGCAGAATAGACCAGTGAGTCTACATATGCATTTCCACCAAGCTGACCGGCAGTACTAATCGCTCTCACTGGTGATTACGGGGGCTTGATCTCTCCTCTCTGCTCTGGAGAATCCCTAGTGGTGGTCATGATGCAGACTTCCTGGAGCTTGGTCCTCTCTCCCCCTGCTCTTGGGCTTTAGGTTCTGTCTGTGAGTGCCGGCGCACTGTACCTGCATCTTGGGGATGGGAGGGATTCCTCCGTCTCTATCAGATCTCATTGATGTTCTGACCCACGTAGACTCAACCCATGGGCACAGGTGCAGCTGGTATGGACTGTCTTCAGCCCACCAGCAGCTTCCCAATGAGCCTGAGTCTTTCCCTCCGCCTTCTGGTTTTCCTCATCATCTTAGAAGTTACTATAGCTTCCCAGCTGGCGGTGGGTAATGGGTCCAGCTTCCCCTTCCTCTGAGGGTAAATTGAGGCCTGCTCACGTGGCCTCTCAGAGGGACTCTAGCAGGATCAAGCCCTGGTTTCCCACAGTGGCAATCCTGCCATTGCCTCTGGATAAGGTCATGCTATGAGGGACCCTCTAGGACTTTATTGGGTTTCTTCCCTTCCCTGACTCTTTTTTCCTACATCCCCACTTGTGTTTCCCTGAGCTGCTTCCCAAGTTGACTATCCACATCCAAGTCCTTTGGTCAGGATCTGCTGTGGGGGGAGCTCTGTTTATCAGGAAGAGTAGCTTCCTCATTGGGGTCCAGCCTGAACATATATATTTTTTCAATGTACAGAAAAGTGGGACACAGTAGAAGAAACCTTTCTTGTGACTTAGGAGTTGTGACAATTGTTATAGTAATGGTCCTAGATGAGCCCTCCAGGGATCCATGATTTTCTGCAGTCCCCTTCCACGTGGATACTGGCCCAGCTGAGTGACCTGCTTTGGTCCAGTCCGGCCTCCTGGAGGATGGAGCAGAACTGAGACAATCCAGCCAACAGCCAGCACCAACTACAAGATGTCAGTGAGGCCGCAGGCCAGGATCTGTTAGCTCAACAGCCCACCGTCATCAATCTCAAATGTTTACACCTTGAATTGTTTTAAACACTGCCCAGACCAGCAAATTTCTAGCCAAGTAGACCCTGCTTGCTTGGCATACCCTGTGATACTGTGCCCAACATCTGTTAGACATAGGTAAGAGAAACCTTGTCTGTGGCCATCAAGAAAGACCCCAAGCTGATGCTGCCCTTTGATGCCCTCTGACCCAGCAACTCCTTTCTGGGAGCAACATCACCTAGGTATGTAAGACCCCCTCTCCAATATCTCTCTCCCACAGGAGTTCCTTTGCCTTCTTCCCCTTCTAGGTGGTGGCTTCTCCTCCTTCTGCCATTGCCTCTGGACAGGGCCATGGTGGGAGGGCCATCTCTTACAGGCAAACCTGTCAAAGCTGCACCAAATAAAGATCTTCCCATGCTACTGCCACCTCACGCTCTTATCTTTCCCACTGATCATTGCCCAAATCCCTCGCATTCACTACCATGGTGGGGAGTCAGAACAGGCTAGACCCACCAGGGCTGAAGCCTTTGAGAAGAACAGTAATGGGTCCACCCTGGGGGTTGTAGGGGCTGAAAGCCTGTGAAGACAGGGCTAGCTCATGCAGCAGTGACCCACGGCACGATGGCCAAGATAGAAGGGATAGAAAAGTGGGCTAGGGTAGAAGAGGGGGACCCTCCAAGAGCATCAGAAGCAAGGAGAGGACAGGAGTTGTTCAGAGCTGCTAGCAGTTATGATCTTTAACAGATGTTCTTGCCTGGACTTCACAGCCTTCAATGGGACGTTTTTCCAGGACCCAACCTCTTGGTTCAGGTTCGTATCTGAAACACAATGAATACCTTTTTTTTTTTTTTTTTTTAAAGCCTTCTGGTCAAGAAATAAAGTGTCCTAGATTCTTCTCTTTCACCAAATTCTTGACTGAGATACAGTGTTTTCACTGCTTATAAGTGAAACAATATTCACGCACTCATGACTTTAACATCCTGTTTCCTCAACAAAGTTATACTTTAGTAAAGTTTTCCAGGAAGCTCAGGCCTATGGACTGAGATCAATGAAGACCTTGCACTTGGTTCTTGGCTTGGATTGAGACTGGAAGTAATATTGACATGTATCTTTTATTCCTGGGACTATAACATTGTGCTAATAATAACCGTGAGAAAGCAAGTGAATGCAACATTCTAGACTTACCCCCCCTTATGTTTCAAGTAAAGAGTGGAAGAATCATGAATAATAAATATGGAGATAAGAGAATGAAACTGGGAAATCAATTTGCTGCAAAATATTTGCATATTTTATTAAAAGAAACTGTACGAGACCCATAACAGGGTGGGATGATTTATATTTTGATTTGATTTGTGTACATCATGCCCCTGGGAGGAGTTGTCTTTCCCATCAGTGTCGAAGACCTGGTGGTGCGTTAGGGTTTAGGGGCACTCAGATATTGACTCTGAGCTTCCTGTATTACAGAAATGGAAACTGAGGTCTGGGGGAAATTATAAGGGTGGCGGCAGACCCACAATTCACCTGGAAGAGATTCCATTGTCTTAAAAATGTAAGGAACATGCTAAAGACATTAAGTCATAGGAGTCTGTAGCTCCACAGGTTTTTACATCTTTGTTTAAAGTCAAGAGTAAAAGAGTCTTTACCTCCTGATCTTAGAAAAACACAGATTTTTTGTATCTATTTGGACAGAGACAAATTTTTCACTGGATGTACCCAAGATACCTGCCTCCCCTTGCCCCCATCCCCGCACTGCTCCAAGAACAAGGACAGCAAACAGATCTCTCTTCAGTGAAATGGGGGGACATTTATGGGATATTCCCTCCCTACTTCAAACCCTCTCTGCTACATAAAAATTGTTCTGATGGCTACTGCTGATTGTATGTCTAAAGCTTGAGATTGTTACCTGCTTAAAACCAGAAGACCTGGGATAGTCAGCACATTTCCACTGGGTTTGTCTGCAAGTCATGTCATCCACAAAAGCACAGTTGTATTTGGTGGCTTCCATTCCGAGTTGATCTTTTCAGGAGACTACTCTTTCCTTGCAACTGCTGCCTTACAGATTCATGGGTCTACCACGCTGCTCAGGAACCCTCCATGTTTCCTGGCTAATTCATTCTCCCATTTTCCATAAAAGCTCTTCTGAACTCTCTCCACTGTCCTCATCCTCCTTCCTTCTCAGAGGATGGCTGCTCATCAGTAAGCAGCAGCTGCTCAGGTGTATGTGCACAGCTTGGCTATTAGGCTGCCTACTTTCAGCCCAATGCCCGGCACAGAGCATGCTTGCTGAGTGGTTTAACTAATGAAGAAGTAACCCGAGGAGGTGCAGGTCCAGTGAAGCAGAGGTTAAATGAAAATAAGCAAAGGTAGCATCACAAAGAATTCATTGGAATACCTTGTTTCAGAATGGGAAGACTGGGATCTAGGCCAGATTAATCAATAACTATCCATATAATTTTTGGAAAATATTCTTTCTTTTCCTTCCTTGCTTCTTTCCTTCCTTGCCTCCTTCTTTCCTTCCATCATCCATCCTTTCAACCCACATCCATCCATCCAACCAACCATCCATCCATCCGTCCATCCAATCATCCGTCCATCCATCCATCCATCCATCCATCCATCCATCACCCTTCCATCATCCATCATCCATCCATCCTTCCTTCCTTCCTTCCTTCCTTCCTTCCTTCCTTCCTCCTGTCCTTTCACCCATTATTCTATCTTCACATCTATCTACCCATCCATCCATTCTCCTATCCTTCCATCCATCCTCACACCAATCCAGCCTTCCTCACATCCATTCATCCATCCATCCAATCAATCATTCATTCATTATCCCATGAGCCATCACCTGACACCCACCTCGAGCTGGGTACTGAGAATACAGACACAAGAAGATACCCACCCTCCCTGTAGAATGCTGTCCAGTAAGAAGCATGAATAACTAGTACAACAGGGTGAAAGCTGCAATGAAGCACAAAGTGAGAGGGAGCCCAGAGGAAGGTGATCAGGGAAGAGGGTGGCCCTGGAGCTGGAGCTGGAAAAATGAAGGGGGAAGGAGTCAAGTGAGGGGAGAAGGGAAGAGCAGAAGGCTCAGGCAGGGAAGAAGGAGGTTGCCAAACTGCAGGAGGGTCGGAAGTGTTCTATGAGTCTATGTGAATTTCTACATGCAACAGAACAGCCAGTAGGAGAACATTCTTTAGCTAGGCCAGCCAGTTTCCATGATGCCACCGAGGGACCAAGTTCTAGATTTGTCATGTCAGGCGAATAAGTCAGCTGGTGTGAGGGACACTTCAGGATTCCCAGTCTACGCATTATCAGCCTTTCGACCTTGGATGCCTGCCTTGGGTCTCGGGGACTCCCAGGCTCCCTTGCATTTGTGGACGTGGTGTGTCCTTGAGGTACAAATGAGGACACTGGGTCCCAGAGAAGGGCAGGAACTGGTCCAGAGTCACATATGGACACGAGCAGCCAAAATATTAGGTGGCATTACTCACAGAGGCACTCGGAGATGAGGAGAAAATAGTGCTATGCAGAGAACAGGAGTCAGAGGAAAGGCAGGCTCAGGATTAGATTCATTAGTAACCAGACTCACTTGCAGCTTTTAGAGAACAAAGTGAGTACTGGATGCTTCTCTTGCTTCCTGGATCTATTCCTCCTCCTTCTGCTCACCCATGCCACTGCCTCCTAGGGCGTCACCCCTTCTCCTTTGTATGCATCCTGATGGGGAGTGCCCATTAAAGGGTCTGTAGCTCCCTAGGTGGGGAATGGGCACTTGACCTGGGGCTCAAGCAATCAGATTCTCTCCTGAGATCCTTGGCCAGAGACAGACAAGTATTTAAAAAGGCTGGTGCTGTTTCAGCCCAGAAATGGCCTCCCAAGGGATGCTCTACATCCTTTCTACCTGCATTCCCAGAGTTGCCCTGTTCTCTTGTGTCTGGTCCATCTTTCCCTTCCCTTCTGTGAGTGTCCCACGTGTGTGGCCCTGGATGGGCTGTTTTGTCTCTCTTAGCCTCCATTCCCTCATGTACGTAATGGCATAATTATCCCACCTTGTAGGGCTGTTGTAACAATTGAATGAGTCGATGGGGCAAATGCATCCTGCAAACTGTGAAGTGCTCTAGGTATTCCTGAAGGTATGATGGTTATGACTACGACCAGCAATTGGTCACTGAAACCACAGTGCACGAGTGTTCTGAACAGCCCTTGTGAGAGGACATGACTGCTTTCCACCAGCGACTCCACTTAAAATGTATTGCAGAGCGAGTCCATGGGGAACAGACTCTGCTGAATCCATCATTTTGCATGCTGTTCATTAAAAAGAATTTCTAAAAATAGGCCTATGTCAGAGAAGGTGTCCCAGACGGGAACATTTTTCTGAGCTTGACCCAAATCCCTGTGATCTCATTCTCCAACAGCTGGGCTGCCTGGGAGACAGACCTGACCCAGCTCAGCTTCTGTGGTCATTTCCTGCCTCTGGAGAGGTCCAGATCTCTTTCTATGCACGTTTGGGGCGTGAAGTCCCACCTGGAAACACAGCCTTCCCAAGTGCTGGAGCCCAAGTGCCTCCAGATTCCTGTCCTCCCTACTGTCAAGCAGCTTCCTTCTTCGAGAGCACTTAGGGTCATGGGCGCAGGCCTGATGGACTCATCTGTGATGTGCCCTGGGTCCTTTAATCTGGGCCTCTACTCTAGGTCCTTTCCTGATCTTCAAATCTGTGCAAGCAGTACCTGCTGAATGTTTCTCCTGGATGACCGTAAGTACACCTGCCTGTGATATGCTCATTCTTCACTAGCACCCACACCTCTCGTCCCAAACTCCACCTCTAGTTGCCTACCTCCTCCACCCACACAGGAGCTGAAGCCTGACACTGGGACTCCTCCCTTAGGTCCCCTCTCCCTGTCCCTCATGTTCTGTATTCCAGCAAGTCCTGCCAATATTCATGCCCCAAGTATCACTAGGCTCTGCTCACACTCTGTCTGCATCTTCCCTTCTGGAAGCTCAGTGGAATGGTAACTCTGAAGGCTTCTTTCTTTCTTTCTTTGAAGGGGAGGGAAGGGAGAGAAATAATAGTAAGTGGGAAGGAGAGGACTCTGTAATTCCTCTAAGAATAGGCCCCTGGATGTTCCCCTAGCCCACAGAAAGAGAAAGAAGACAATTAATCAAGGCCGCTACTTGCCCATCTAGTGTCTTTGTAAGAATTAGGAAAACATGCCCTGTCTCTGGGCTGACACAGCCTTGTACTAGTGTGCATGCCTTGGGAAGCAGAGCACAGACCAGATTTCAACTTCTAATCACTGCTTTGTGCAGTGAACTACCTGCACAACCATACAGGACAGACTTGAGAGTGACTTGCCTAAAATCCCACAACAAGGAAGCTGAGACAGGACCCGAGGACTTTAGATAGGTTCAGAGCTCTTTCCTGTGTACTCTTTGACTTTTTGGGGATCCCTCTTCCCTCCCAATGTGCAACAGAATTTCAACAGCAGGTGACAATGCCAGTATTCTGTTTTAGCACCTCAGGACCTCACTCAGTAGAATGGGATCTTCATGATAAAGAGCAAAGACAATATGCTCAGCACAGAGTCTTGACAATCTGATGCGGTGTTGGTGGGTAGTACTAAGGTGCCCTTGGATCAGAGAATCAGCCCCCAGAAGAGTCCTCCCTTTGATCCTCCACGAAGGCCATCAGGTGCAGGCTGTGTGCTGTGACTGACACCAGCTAGAGTTGGGGCCTGATGGAGCCCTCCCACACACAGACACAGGAGGCTCAGCGTGTACCTGATCCAACACAGGCTTCTGCTGAGAACACAGCAAACTCTCCAGGACATGGGGTCCATCTTTGACAAGGGGGTCCCATTCCAACTTCATTTTGTGCGAGAGAAGGCAAGCCGTGTGCCTGGTGAGTGTTAGGACATCAAGATACATTTTAAACGTGTTGCAAGTAGAGCAGAGGGTCAACGGCTATTCCCCAAGCTCCCCCAGGATGGTCTGGACTTAGTTGCCTCCAAAACCTGCCCCTTAACCACTTCACTCTGTGGGCTTTCTAGAACCGAACTGTGGTTGCCTGCATCATTTATAGCAAATTCTTATGAATAAATGATTGGATCAGATGAACTTTGAAGGGCTTTTGGGCAAGACATTTCCCACATACTATCTCATAGGTGATGATCCAACAACTCCACAAGGCAGCATTGTATCCTCATCCTCCCACTTCAATGACAGGTAAACTGAGATTCGGAAAAGGTACGGGACAAGGAAGGGTTACCCTTGCTGCTCCCACCTACCTCATGGTCTAGCAGCCAGAAGATCCAAGCTCTTGCTTTGTTTGTCCTCTCTCTCCAAGTCTTCCATTCCTTTGCCTAAGGAATGGGGGAAATAATACCTCTCAAGGCAATCTTACATGCTGTTGTGATAACAAAAGGGAGAAAATCAGGTAGGGTACATTGCAAGGGCATCAGCCATGGGATGTCAACAGGAGACGTTGCCAATTGCTGCGAACAATGGCCGGGGAGGCCCGGTATGCCTGGGAGGTCAAACCCTGCAGCATCCTGCTAAGAAAAGTCCACGTGCAGGTGCCTGGGTGGCTCGGTTGGTTGGGTAACAGCCTTCAGCTTGGGTCATGATCCCAGAGTCCCTAGATCAAGTCCCACATCGGGCACCCAGCTCCACGGGAGCTTCTCCCTCTGACCTCCCTGCTTCTCCCTCTGACCTTCTCCCCTCTCATGCTCTCTCTCACTGTCTCTCTCTCAAATAATAATAATAATAATAATAATAATAATAATAATAATAAAAATCCACGAGCTTTCAGGCCAAAGTGCACCTTCCCGCAGCCCAGTGACCTTGGAGGAAGGAATCCCCTTTCCTTGGGGTGATCTCCCCAACCTCTTTCCTTAAACCCTGATGACCGGAGGCATCCCCAGTAGCTCTAGGAAATCAGAGATTTAGGAATGTACTGAAACATGGCAGAGTCATGTCATTTGATTCATTTTCTGCTGTTTTCCAACTTCTCTGGAGATGTAGAGATGATTCATGATGAAAAGAATCAATCTACTTAAGAAAAAAAGGGTCGTTCTTCCTGATCGTACACTGGTCAGGTCTTAGATTCCCGTCGGCCTTTCTGCTGTGGCCAGGGCCTCTCAGGGAGGCTCAAAAGTTGTCCCTAGTCTTCTTCTCAAATCCGAGATGACAAGGCAGACACCGGCCCTGTCCTGTGGGGGCTTCGTGTCCTGTTGGACGTAACGGGCTGTGACTCGTAAGGCAGGAGAGCTGGTGGTGGGTTCCTCTCTGCTGCTCATTGGATGCTTGACTGAGAGCAGTGTTTCTTGGACAGATGTGGTTTTGCCCTGCTGGGAGCAATTGGCAAATTCTGGAGATATTTGTGGTTGTCATGACTGGGGAGATGTCTTGGACGTCAGCAATGCTGTTCAACATCCTGTGATGCACAGGAAAACCCCTAGCCTGGCCCCTCCCGCCATCGATGCATCTGATTGTGAAGGTCAGTGGTGTCCAGGTTGGGAGGCTCTGGTCTCCAGGAAGTCTCTTCTGTCTGGGCCTTGCTTCCATCATCTGGAAAATGGCAGTGGAGGCGTGGCATGAGATGAAGGCTAGGAACCCCTGAAGCTGCCATGATCTAATTGTGTCTCTGGCTCGGGGTGACTCATCACTGACTTCCTGCCCCTGTGACACAAGAGCCCCATGGAGCAACTCCAACGCCAGGATGCCCACGTGATGCGGCACGCGGCTGGGAGACGTCAGCAGGAGACTCTTTGCAGTGACAGCCTCCAGAAACTGCCACCCTGGAAGGCAAACAGTCTCAGCCTCCAAACTCTCATTTCATTTATTTGTGTCCTTGTCACCTCCTTAAATAGGGCACTGTGGCTTCTGCACCTGCCAAGTTTGACTAATTGGACCTTCTCATCAGGCGATCACATGAACACGGAACCCTGCAACTTGCCCAAACTTTCCACCATATTCCAGTTTGGGTTGGATTTTGGGGGGATGAGTCCAAGCAGTGTATAGGTTCAAACAGTTGATACTTGATTTCAGGATCTCTGTCCCCTCTGGCTTCTCAGCCTGCCGCCCAAGGATTGCCTCAGGCACCCCCTCCAGTTCCTCCTGCTTCATACCTGTCTCTTTGTTCTTTGTCGTCTGCATTTCAGTGAGACACCTGGTGGGACTCCAGTCCTGACACTGACACTTCTTAACAGGACGTAGCTGCGGAAGCGTCCCACCCAGATCTCTGTCCTGGAGAACCTGCTGTGGGCAGGGTCATTGGCAGACAGAGTCTCTGTCCGCTACACCTTCAAGTCCTCAGCAGTGCTCACCCAGAGGCCATGACCTTCCCTGGCTCTTCCCAGGGAGAGGTGGGGAGGTGGGGATGGACCATCACTGCCTGACTGACCGGGATGCCTCTTACGGGCAGTCCTCATTCTGGGGCTCCCACAGTTGGCTGGGGCTTGCTTTGAGAGCCGCCCTGTGGTCTGAAGCAACTCCTCTTGGCCTCCGCCCTTGCTTTTCTCTTGTCCCAGGTCTCAAACCCACATTATAGTCAGAAGACTCCCTCTTCCCCTTCATCCTTCCTGGCATCTGTGTCTCGAAGGACCTGAACCAACACATCTGAGCGAGTCCATGGAAACCCCTGGGTCTCAGGTTCTTTGTTGGTAAAACAGAAAGATATGATCAGATCTGCTGTATCTCACAAGGTTATTGTGGGACATCAAGGACCAAACACATATAACTTTGTACACCACACAGTCAGGCAAATATTGTGTGCTCTTGTTGCCATCAGAGCTTGCTGGACCTACGTCTCATTTCCGTAGGCACCCTCGTAGGCCAGTCCCAGGAAAGCGAGATCGCTCCTGAGGTTTTACCTGGAACTATTCTTGGTGGGGGCGGGAGGGTATGGCATCCTGTTTAGCATTCAAAGCCCCCCCGCTGAATGCCAGCCCTCCTCCAAAACTGTGACCACCAACGAAGACCTCCTACCATTTCCAAATGCCTGCTCTGGGGCACAGCCGGGCCCCGGGTGAAACTACTGCGCTAAACTGAGAACAGCCGAGATGTTCCTGGGGCCTCATTCCTCCCAAAGCATTTATTCTCCAGCCCTCTTATTTATTTTTGTCCTTTTAAATTTGCTTGTATTTTTGTAAGTGACCTCATTCCTTTGCTGAATGAAATGGCAGAAGAAACAAACAAGCAAAAGAATCTGTTCACCTTCTGATGCTGCTCCGATTGGTCCCATAAGGGGCTGCCTACTTTATGGGCCGGAACCCCTGCCCCAGCCAGGCAGCAGCTCCAGTGGTGGAGAACTCTGTTCTTCCAGAGTTTCCTTGCGGCCCACTTGGGGAGGTTTCCTGCTGTTTCCCTGCTCTAACCATCTTATTGCCTCCGCTTTTGATTCATGGCATCTCTTAGTAGCCATGCAATCTTAGGCAAATCACTTCACCTCCTACAGTTCCTTGACTGGGAAGTGGTGAGGATTATACCTTCCCTGCCTGACTCAGAGGGTCTTTGGATGGTGGGTGAGAAGCTGGGTTGGGGAGGGTGAGATCTTGTTTGCAAAAATGGCCACGACTGTCCCCTCATCTGTAAACTTACAATTTGATGTTACCTTCCTTTCATGGAGGGGAGTCCATCACTTGAACCTATGAATCTGGCCCTTGACTTGCTTCAACCAAAGCAGCAGAGGAATGACAGCATGCCATTTCTGTCTTCAGCCTCTAGGTACCTTCATGCTGGCCCTGGCTCTCCTGGACCACTGCCTCTGCCGGGTAAGTGCTCCCAGGCTGGCCCGATGGAGGAGATTACACAAGCTCTTGAAGCAGAGGTGAGCTGTCCCATTGGACAGAGGTGAGCTGTCCCACCCCAGACCCACCAGCCCCGAGCCAACCTGGACGCTAATGACAAATGTGCAAAGGAGCCCAGCTGGGACCAAAGGAACATCCAGTGGCATCTATCTAAGTTGCCTACCCCGGGATCCTAAGCAAAATAAGTGGTCACCGTTTGAAGCCACTCAATTTCAGGACAGGTTGTTATGCGGCCAAAGCTAACTGATGCACTTGGTATAGAGGAAAGCGGTGTGTGTGTCGGGGGGACGGGGTGGCAGTCATCCCTGAAGCCCAGCCCCATTTCACAGCTCCCGAGAAGGTGCAAAGGAATGAGAATTCGGAGTAGGTGCCCCTCCCCAGCAGGCTCAGGGCAGGACAGAAAGTGCTGAACAGTTGGGTCTTGTATGTCAGTGACCAAAAACTGCATGCAAGCAGAAAAAAAAAAAAAAAAAAAAAAAAAAAAAAAAAAAAAAAAAAGCCTGGGTCTAAGGTTGTTATTTATAGCAAAAATTTAAACAGGGAAGCTCTGTCAGTTTTCTGAATTACTGACAGTTGCAGAAATGTTAATACAAATCTTTATAAGACTGGCCAGATGTTCGATATTAAACAAGCATCTGTTTTGTATAAAAGACTTTTTATGCCCCCTGAACACTGTCTCTTCTCTCTCTCCCCTCTTCGCCCCTTATCCCAATCCCGTGATAGATCAGGGCAATAACTGAGGGTAATTACCTCAGCTCTGGGTTTATTTAGTTTCTGAGTGCCGGTGTCCACGGTGTCAAAAATACACCCAAAAAATAACCCTGGAAAAGGTTAATAATGGCCTTTCTGGTGTCATATTCTGCACTTTATGTGTTGTGGTAATTACTATCATTAGGGCTGTAAGAATGTCTAGTTATCTTTCTTAATCACATACTATAAAGAAGTGCTTCTGAACACATATCTATTATTTAATCAAAATTTCACACTTATTGGCATTTGTGCTTCAGCAGGGCTGTGTTTATTTTCTGTTTGCAAGGGGGAGCGTTGCCTCCCAGAAGAGAGGGGGCTCCACGTCCAGACCCACTTTCATCACTGTCATAGCGTGTGGCACTCGGTGCTATTAATATCGGAGATGCCAAACATGTGCTATTGCTCCCCACTCCCTGCTTTTGGTGGCATTCTAGGAAAAGCACTTTTATTAACAAATGCAAGGTGGGAACATGTGCCCTAGATGAACCCTGTGTCCTGGAAGGGGGATTTGTGAGCCTGAGACCTTCAGGGAGGTACCGTCTCCAGGGTCGGAGGGTGACTCGGGCGGTGGGACCACTCCGGATGCCCTGTGATGAGCCCCTCGCCCTGCGAGCACCCCCTCCTCCCCACAGGCCTGCAGGGGACCAGCCCCCAAAGAGGCATCCTTGCCTCATTTTGCAGGGAAGGAACTAGGGCCTGGAGAGTCACTTGCTCAGGTCGCCTCTCCGTTGAGCTGGACCTTGAGGCTATGGTCACATCAAAACTCTGCCTCCCATTCCCAGCCCACGCCGGCCGAACAGTGGCCACCAACTCATGTGGCTGCTGAGTGTTTTAAATGTGGTGAGTCCACCTGGAGATGTGCTATGAGTGGAAAAATCCACACTGGTCTTCCAAAGACCCAGTACAAAAAATGTGGGGTATCACAGCAGTCGTTTTTAATATTATTCCAGGTTGAAATAATATTTTGGATATATTGGACTTAATCAAACATGTGATTGAAACCAATTTTACCTTTTTTTTTTTTCTTTTTAAAATGTCACTCCTAGAAAATTTAAAATTAGAACTGTGGATTGTATTTGTGGCTCACCTTATATTTTGATGGGAGCGTGCGTCCCAAATTGAATTTGTATATTCCTTCAACAATGTTTCATCTTACTGCAGTAGAGCTGTGGCTCGGGACAGGGATGGGCGCTGATTTTGCCCCCCAGGAGACATTGGGCAACACATGGACTCCACTTGGGTGGCCACAGTTTGAGGGGAACTACTGGTGTCCGGCTGGTGGAGGGCAGGGACGCTGGCCCAGACCCTGCAGGGCACAGGCGGCCCCCACCAAGGAGCATTCCTTGATCCAAAGTGTTCATAACCCTGAGGTAGAGGACCCCTGGTTTAGAGTCATACTTGAATATTTTGTTCCCACTTTGGGGGTCCCCAAGGATGTCACGGAAGCTCTAGAGAAAGAAGAGTAGTGCCATGATGGTGTTCATTTGATCACTTCTTCCCTCCTTCCTGATCTTTCTTCCCCACAGAACCAGAAGCCCTTGTCTGACTCTCTAATTTTTGCATGTTCTGGCCACATGTCCGGCGGCCATATTTCCTCAGTGGTGTTTTGTGGAAGCAAAGCCCTCCTCCCATGAGAGATGGTGCAGCCCCCTGGAGGGAGGACACACTGTTGGACTGGGAAGACCTGCCTGGAGGAGGGGGAGGAATAAAGGGGAGGCGACCCTGGGTAGGAGCTATGTAGGCACCTGTCCCCTGGGCAGACAGCGGGTGGGGGCAGGGAGTCCTTACCCTTGACATTTGCTCTGGGCCCCAGCCTGGAGAAAAGACCAAGCAGAAAGAGCAGAGGCCCGGACGGGGGTACCTGCAGCCGTGCCAAGGACCGGGATGTTGGCAGGTGCAGAAGGGTTGACTCTCCAGGCTACGCCCCCCAGGGCCCAGGCTCGGCCTGAGCATTCTCCTGACAGATGAGGCGGCCGGTGCTCTCGGAAGAGTTGGGCATGGCCGAGGCCAACCCACAGGGACTTGAAAAGTAGGGTTTTTTTTTTTTTTTTTAATATATGACCACATTTTATTATTATTTTGCTATATAACACTTTAGTGAATATACTCAATGCATTTTCTCAAAAGGCAAATGAGACACAAGATAACATCTTTTTGATTCCTGAAAACCTCACTATCATCTGTCTTTTGGAGGATCCAGTTTCCTACGACGTCTATGATACTGTCCACGAGGATACCAACGGTGCTTAGTAGTAAAGAACATTTTGCTAAGTTGTTCTATCATGGGTCCTTGCTCCAAGTGCTCATTTTTTCCTTCTAATCTGGTTTTCAGCACTTGGTCATGTGTTTCTTCATTATTATGCAGAGGATCTGGCCGAGGGATAGGTTGTGTATGTTCATATGGAATGTCCACAGAAGGGTGGTAGCACACTATTGTCCTGCCATCAGATGTCAAAGCAAGCTCTACTTTGCAATTATAGTCATCTGGTAGAGGAGAATATGTAGATTTATGACAAACACAATATAAAGCTCCGTTTTGAATTGGAAATAAATGTTTCCAGAGAGTTCTATTTGATATCACCCATTTTATTGCTGCTAACGCCATGGTGAATCAAGATCCTTATCGGGTGGTATGAAAGAAGATGATTTGAAGAGAAACCGATTTTAAAATCTTCTTCAAGGCATATATCTATTTTCATTCCTGACAGCCGCTCACCACGAGCCCGCCATTTTACCTGCACTGCAATGCACCTTTCCAATTTGTGCAGAGCGGGAGTGCTTGGTTGGGGATGGGGGACACTTGGGAACCAGCATTCAGGGACAGATGGAATAAGGATCTAGCTCTGGGTTAGGACCTAAATGTATCCCAGGAAGGTGGGGCCAGGGCAAGACATTTGCTACAATTGGGTAATTGGCATGGAGCTCAGGTTCTTAGCTCAGATGTATGAAAAATGCCACTCGGCTTTCTCATAACCAGCTGAGGCGTACGTGGCCAGCTGCTCAGCCAAGTTTTCTGCTCCCCTTCCGGACTATCTGGAAGTGGCTGTCCAGCCAGGGTGCCATTCCCCAACCCCCCCCAGCATCCTGGTGGTGGTAGTGTCTGTTTTCACATTACCTTGCCTCTGAGGGCTGCAGGGCTGACATCTGGGCGAGGTTTACCAGCCAAGGACACAAGAACATGAGGGCATGAGGGCCTTAGGGCATGCCAGAGAAGGGAGAGTGTGGAGGAGTGAACCCCGAGGGCCGAGCGGGGGGAGTTGGTGTGTTTTGAGTCCTCGGAAGCTGCCCCAGAAGCTCAGACTCCTTTGCTTGTGTTGGGCTTTGGGGAGTCTGCAAAGTGGCCGGGAGCTGTGTGTATTCTGAGAGGCTTTCAGAAAGCACCTGCTATGTAGCAGGCTGTATGTTTGGCCCAGGGGCAACAGAGGTGGCTGTGATGCAGGCTGGAGCCCAGCCAGTGGGGGAAGAGATGCAGAATAAAAGCAATCCCTTGATTGAATGTGCATTCTGGGCCAGGGAGGACTCTTACGAGTCATGTATTAACTCAGTTCCTTCTTCCCACCGGCTTGGAGAAGAGATGCTGTCATTACCAGCATTTTCATGTCATAGACCATGCCATCTGAGTTCCACAGGTCAACAGAAGGGTTGGCAACTTACCCAAGGTAGTAGAGCTGGGACCCTGATCTAGGTGAACTGCCTCCAGAACCCACCCTCATCCCCATGGGAGACTGTTTCTTGGGGGCAGAGAATAAAAACCAGCTCCTCTCCCTCTCCCCAAATCCAGACTAACCCTGATCTCCCTTCCTATTCTTTGGCAGAATTGACTACTCCCCCATCATGTGCACCATAGAATTTTGTTAAGACAAAAATTATAGATATTCATCTCTACTTACAGGTTGTGGGGGGAAGAAGAGGCTGTATTGGGTTTTGTAGCAATAATAATATGGAGCTGACAACCCTCATATCTCAGTGGTTTCCTAAATAATGATTTCTTTCCCTCTTACTGGTCTTTGGGTCGGCTGTGGCTCATCTGGGCCAGACCGGGCTTCCATCCAGATTTGCTCCAGAGTCTGCCATCCCAGGGCCCAGGCTGAGGACACAATGACCTCCTGGGAGAAGCTTTTCCATGGCTGAGGTGGTGGCACAAGAGCCTCAGGGTCAGCCATGCCCCTTGAAGCTCCCACTGGGAACCATCACATGGTCCTTGGTTGTAGTTATTGTCTATCTCGTGGTCAGGCCCATAGTCGGTGGGATTGGCTCAACTTACAGGATGTAATGGTAAGGGAGGATGGGAAGGAAGATCTGTGAGCAAATGACATGTCTCTTTAAGGCCCCAGTGGGAAGGGTTTAAATGCAAAAGACCTGGGGAGATTAAACTGAAGAAGGAGCCTTCCCTGGGGAAAATAGGTGAGAGCTCTTGTAGACACACCTAAGCCTGTAGTTGTGGGGTTGAGAGGCAGAGGATGTTCCTCCCCATGACCTCCTGCTTTCCCTATAGAGGATTGGGTGGTCATCCCTCCGGCAGTAGGGCCAGGTGTCCAAAGAGTGTAGAGTGCAGCTGGCCCTGGGAAAGCACCAGGAGCGGATCGGGACTGTGGGAAGGACTGGTGGGCAGTTCTGCAGCCCAGTTGAGTCTCTGGAGACCCCAGGCTTTCTATTCCCCCACCCTTGGGTGGAGGTCGTGATCCTGTCTCAACACTGACCTATCTTCTACTCACCATGTCAATGTCTTATCTGTTGGGTGTGGGATGAACACAGTGGCAAACCAGTTGCAAAATAAAGGTGTAAGTCTTGCCCAAAGTGCAAGATTTGATGTCAGTGCAGGTGACACTAGGGAACTGCTTGAAGTCTTTGCAGACCCCGCTGACAAAGAAGACCTGGAGGTCTTCGAAGAGTTACACTTGATCGCCGTCATGGCTGATGATGTGATAGATGTTTTGAATGATGTCATATCAATGGATAAAGCAAAGCCCTTCGGAAAATTGATTAAAATTTTGAATTTATTAAAAAAAGGACTTCTTTATTAATACCCTGGGAAGTCAAACTTGAAATGAAAGGTTGTTGTAAACGTGGTCTTATAATTTTGTTGGGAAAACCATGGCCCTTCACCAGTGTACTGCTTATTTGTTCTAAGAATTCACGTAGCTGCTCATTACAGCCCAAGTTTTAACTACGAGGAAAATAAACATGATTTTGTCATTTTTGCTTGCACTTTTTAAAAGATTTTATTTATTTTAGAGAGAGAGAGAGAGCAGAGGAAGTGGCAGAGGGAAAGAGAGTATCTCAAGCAAATTCCATACTGAGCGTGGAGCCCAATGCAGGGCTCAATCTCATGACCTGAACTGAAATCAAGTGTTGGACACTTAACTGCCTGAGCCTCCCAGGCACCCTAATTTTTACTTGCACTTTTTAAGACAAAGTTCCAATCACACCATTTTACGAGTTATAGTCATACCAGGTATGAAATGTTGGTTCATCAAATCCACTGATTTCAGTGGATTCATTCTTTATGGCCCCTTGTTCCCTCCTCGGGTGGTGAGAGCTCCCACATTCAGCCTCCATCGGTTCATGCCGTCCTCCTGCGGGCAGGAGCTGCAGGCAGCCCTTGATCCCTCTGACTTAGCCCTCTGCAAGTGATCTCAGCACAGTAGAGTCAGCACCCTGCGGGGCCAAGGCCATGGGAATGCTGTGTCTGGATACCCGTTGGTGGGATATATTCTGTCCTGGGCAGACTTTGATCCTCTGCTGTGTGACATTATGATGCCATGACCTGTTCTGTGTCACACCGAAAATAACTGCCGTGGGTGCAAAAACTTAGACGTTACTGCTTAATCACGCCACGCCCAATGTCATGTGGGCTCTGATTACAGTCTGGGGAAGTCAAAATACAACCCAGGATGGGGAAATTGTTAAAGTGATTGAAACATGGAAATGAATCTGAGCAGAAAGGTCTAAATCTTACCTGGGTTAGCATTATTGTTACAATAAATAATCGTAATAATCCCATACATTTGATAGCTAACAAAATCCTTCTTATACGTTACTTCGTTTGTCTAGGTGAGGGAGAATAAATCTTAAGGCTTAATTTCTCTTGGAAATATCAATCTCTAGTCTATACTATACCTGACTGCCTTTTTAATGGTCCCAAAGCACAGCTTCCCTGTCTATTCCCCAGCTCAAAAACTTTGAAAAACTTTCTGTGTCTAGAGAGTAAACTCCAAAACTCCATAGACTGGCCTTCCAGGTCCGCCGGGATCCTGCTCAAAGCTCTCATTCCATCCGTGTCTCTGGATGGACGTCATCCAGCATCTTGCCTTCATACCCGACCCCAGCACTTCCTGCATGCACAGCTCTGTTCCCGTGCTGATGCCTTTGCCCAGGCAGCTCCCACCCTATGGAGCTTCCCTCGCCTCCTCACATGTGTATGGTCCAGCCAAACCCACCTTACAAAGAGCAGCCTTCAGACAGCTCCTTGAGTCCCCCTACGAGCAGGGGCCTCTTGCCTTTGAGATCCCTCAGCACCTTCTCAGAACCCCTCCCAAGACAGCCTGCCCTGTAGTAGAGTAAGAGAGCGCGCAACCAGTTGCCTCCACTTGGCTGGAAGCTTTTGGGTGAGCAGGACCTCAGCTTGACCTTCCTACCTCCATTATTGGGGCCCTCCCCATCCTGCCAAGTGTCTAGCCAAGAATCGGCAAATCCTTTTCTGGAAATATCCTCAATGTTTCAGGCTTTATGAACCATGGGATCTCTGTTGCAACTATCAATTCTGCCACTGAATGGTGAAAGCACCATAGCCAATATATAAATACACGAACATAACCGTGTTCTAATAAAACTTTATTTACAACAGCAGGCACTGAACTGGATTTGGTCCATGAGCTACACTTTGCTGTCCCCCTGGCTTAGCCAGATGTCTAGCGAAGGTGTTACATAAATGTTTTTGACTGTTAACTGGAGGCATGAGAGAAAGAACAATGTACAAGTATTTGGGACTTGGGTCTATCCAAGAACCACAAGGCCAAGGTCAGGGCTCTGTTACCACATAGCCATTTGCACAACAGGGGGAAATAAAAGAGTTGCCTTGCCTGGAGACATTCTTATTCTGGGAGAGGAGTGGTCCCTGAGAGAAGCTGGCAGGTCTCCCGGGCTTGGTGGCATCGGAGGAAACTTGGAGGGCAGCCTTGTGGGTCAGTGACGTGTGGAGTAGCCAAGTTGGAGTGATGGGAGGCCTGCTCAGCCCCGTGCAGGGCCCCGGCCCACTGGCTCACACTCCTGTCACCCCTTAGATTAAGGAGGCTGATGTCTTGGGGTTGCTGCTTCCCCAGAGGAGATGCTCCCTTGAGCAATGTGTTTCCCACAGTGTGGTGTGCTCAGCTTCTCATCCATCTCAGTCAACGCAGAGCCAAGAAGGCAGACTCAAAAGTCCTGAGAAACAGGCAGGAGGTGGGTCCTTATGACTCATCTGTGTAACTGCCTTAACCTTGTGGCAGGACGGAGCCTGGAGCCTGGAGCCTGGAGCCTGGGGTCAGTCCCCTGTAGAAGGACACCTGCCACCCTCGAACCCTTCATGGCCCACGCAGGGGCTTCCCTGTACCTCACCTACTGGATCCGCCCTGCCTCCCCACTTTCCCAGGTGAGCAGCAACTGTCATCAAGATTCCATTTTCCACGTGAGGAAACAGGCTTGGGGACTGTGTGGAGGATTTGCTTGAACCGGAGGCCACCAAAGGTGGTACCATCTTCTCCAGTGGGAGCAGAGTTAAAGGGGGGACCCAGAGCCATTCCCTTGCAAAAACTGTCTTGATGTATTCTGTCTCCAAGCCCCTTTGCCATCACAAAGCACAGCTGTCTTCACTGGCACGCCTGCCTTTCCGTAGGATGAGCAGGAACCCTCGCCACTGGAACCTCTGTGGGTGGGGTGAGCCCTCTCTTGAAGTGCTAGGACCTGTAGCAGGTGCAGATAAAGGTCTACATGGGGACCTACGTCATAAAGAACCGACTGCTGGGGACCCAAACAAGGAGGGCCACAAAGTAGAGCGCATGTCCCAGTCAGCTAACCATCAGGGTACTTCAGAGCTGAAGGTGGACTTTTTCCAGATATTTCCCAGGTCACGAGGGACCTGGACGAACCCCTGAATTACCTTCTCCCTCTGCCACATGAAGACACAGGTAAAAGAAAAACAAAACTCACATTTCTCAAGAAGAGATCGTGTTGTAGTGATTGAGTGAGAGCATCATCTCTCCTCCACGAGTCTTTGAATAAAAATGCTTCTTTGGAGAGAACTGTAATTCTATCTGATAACACCCATTATTGTTTTCCATGTGAGTGGAGAGCTAGAGCCATACCTTGAAGAAGTTGAACGTGAAGCACAGTTTTATTTTTACATCTTGTCTGATGGGAAAGTTCAGGACCAAACCATTGAAGAGCATTAGGAAAAGAACTCGAAATACAATGTTCCATTCAGGACTTTTACAGAACAAAACAAAACCAGTGAAGCCTGCTTCTTGGAATCCTTTTCATCTTTCTAATTTTTTTCCTTGTAATGGATGAGAGAAAAAAAATGATCAAATTAGGACATGAAACAGAGAGGAACCCAAGTCGGGGCAAGATGCCACTTCCTCTGGGGATTCTGGGAGAGACGATGAACCATCCCCTGGTCCCGCTGCTGAATTTCCTCCCTCTGCCTAGACTTCCACTCGCCCCAGGATTTCTTCTTTCCCTTCTCAAGCCTCGGTCACCTCCCGACTTCTCTCCCTCCCTCTCTTCTTCTTCCTCCAGTGTTTAAAACCCTGCCTCCCCGCGGCGCCTGGGTGGTGAGCTCAGATGGTTCAGCCTCTGCCTTCAGCTCAGGTCATGATCTCAGGGTCCTGGGATCGGGCCCCGCATCGGGCTCCCTGCTCAGCGGGGAGCCTGCTTCTCCCACTCCCCCTCCCCCTGCTTGTGTTCCCTCTCTCACTCTCTCTCTCTCTCTCTGTCAAATAAATAAGTAAAATCTTCAAAATAAATAAATAAAAATATAAAACCCTGCCTCCCACCTCTCAACATTTAAAAAATTCTTAATGATGCAACCTGAGGTTGCCATGGCAACAGATTTCCTCGCCGAGGCCGCGGTAGAGGCCCGTGATGGCGCTGCCACTGAAACTGAAAATAATTTTGTTTTTCTTTCAAAATTAAGTAGGCTGCCTAAAGTGTCCCACTGTGGGTTTTCCTGCCCCCAAAGAATAAGCCTCCCATGCTCTGAAATATCCAGTTACTGCGTTTGCTCCGTATCTTTTATGACTTCCTTCTCCACCAGCATAGAGACGGTCCCTCTGGAAAAATAAGGAGAAACACACTCTTTGTTATTTCTCTTTTGTCAGGGTGAGAAATGCTTCTGATGATGGGTCCCCCTCCCCTTTTAAATTGTCTTTGGTTTCCCATTCTTAAAAGCAGTTAAGTTTCTTTCTCCTTGAACGTGGAGGACAGCTTCGTAAATACTCACCAGAGCACAAAGAAGCTATTTGGGGAAGGTGTGCTTTGGCGTCACCCCGCACGGACTCAGTGGGGTGTCTCTCCGTCTCCCACGTAGCTTAGCAGTTTCCCCGCACCGGCAGGGGCTTGACGCCTACTCAGGGCGCTGCCTCTGTTCCCGCATCACCTTGAACAAACCCCGCCTGTCTGCCTTCCTGCCTGCCATCTCTTGCTCACAGCCCACCCTGAGCCCACTCTCCCTGAGCTCAGGGTGGTTTTCTAATGCCGTGCCAACATGGCATACTTTCTGCCTCAGTTTCCCCCGAGGGGCTGGGATTGTTCAACGCAAAAACCGGTTCACTGGTTCTGAGGCTCCTCAGGCAGGACAAGAATATGAAAGACGGAGTCAGGGTGTGAAACAAGGAAGGCTCTGGGCAGAGGTTATGCCTCGGAAAGGTGACCGCCTGAAGGAGCAGGCAGGTGGGGGACTAGCGGGAGGGGTCCCCCGTGTCCCCGCCCCGCCACAGAGCACCCGTCTGGGCAGGGCCTACCCAGGAAGGACACCGTCTGACCCGCGAATGGAGCGTGGGTCCCTTTCTTGTTCCGACATTCTGGTAACCATAATTGCCTCGGTGATTCCCAAGTGGTCCTCGGACAGGATGTTGCCAAGAATGAGCAGAAAAGCCCCGCGAATCTGTCCGAGTTCAGGGTCAGGCTCGCTCCTGATGACGTGTAATGGGGAGGCGGGAAACGGCCATAGAATGTCGG